>NC_053025.1:334184605-334199521 GCF_003073215.2 Triticum urartu | reverse complement strand
CGTCTTGTATTATTTGTGTATTTATTTTCTAGTATAACAAAATCATCCTTGCTGTACACACCTTTTGAGATAGCCATACATGAATTAAAAATTGATAGAATACTCTATGTGCTTCACTTATATCTTTTGAGCTAAATAGTTTTGCTCTATGTGCTTCACTTATATCTTTTGAGTGTTATAATTTTTCTCTATGTGCCTCACTTAGATATTTTAGAGCACGGTGGTGGATTTTTTTAAAGAAACTATTGATCTCTCATGCTTCACTTAAATTATTTTGAGAGTCTCTTAATAGCATGGTAATTTGCTTAATAATAATATGCTCGGTATTCTAGATTTGTGAAACTTTCTTTTGAGTGTGTTGAATGCTAAGAAAATATTGAAGCATGATAATTGTTTTGAGATATGGAGGTGATAATATTAAAGTCATGCCAGTTGAGTAGTTGTGAATTTAAAGAATACTTGTGTTGAAGTTTGTGATTCCCGTAGCATGCGCGTATGGTGAACCGTTATGTGATCAAGTCGGAGCATGATTTATTTATTGATTGTCTTCCTTATGAGTGGAGGTCGAGGACGAGCGATGGTCTTTTCCTACCAATATATCCCCCTAGGAGCATGCGGTAGTACTTTGCTTTGATAACTTCTAGATTTTTGGAATAAGTATATGAGTTCTTTATGACTAATGTTGAGTCCATGGATCATACACACTCTCACCCTTCCACCTTTGCTAGCCTCTCTAATACCGCGCACCTTTCGTCGGTATCATACACCTACCATATACCTTCCTCAAAACAGCCACCATACCTACCTATTATGGCATTTCCATAGCCATTCCGAGATATATTGCCATGCAACTTTCCACCGTTTCGTTTATCATGACACATCCATCATTGTCATATTGCCTAGCATGATCATGTAGTTGACATAGTATTTGTGGCAAAGCCACCATTCATAATTTTCATATTTGTCACTCTTGATTCATTCCATATCCCAGTACACCGCCGGAGGCATTCATATAGAGTCATATCTTGTTCTAAGTATCGAGTTGTAATTGTTGAGTTGTAAGAAAAATAAAATTGTGATGATCATCATTATTAGAGCATTGTCCCAGTGAAGAAAGAATGATGGAGACTATGATTCCCCCACAAGTCGGGATGAGACTCCGGACGAAAAATACAAAAATAAAAGAGGCCAAAGAAGCCCAAATAAAAAAATAAAAAAATAAAGGCCATAAAAAAGAGAAAAGGCCCAAATAAAAAAATGAGAAAACAGAGAGAAGGGACAATGTTACAATCCTTTTACCACACTTGTGCTTCAAAGTAGCACCATGATCTTCATAGTAGAGAGTCTCTCATGTTATCACTTTCATATACTAGTGGGAAGCTTTCATTATAGAACTTGGCTTGTATATTCCAATGATGGGCTTCCTCAAAATGCCCTAGGTCTTCATGAGCAAGCAAGTTGGAGGCACACCCACTTAGTTTCTTTTTGAGCTTTCATATACTTATAGCTCTAGTGCATCTGTTGCATGGCAATCCCTACTCACTCACATTGGTATCTATTGATGGGCATCTTCATAGCCCGTTGATACGCCCAGTTGATGTGAGACTATCTTCTCCTTTTTGTCTTCTCCCCAACCACCATTCTATTCCACCCATAGTGCTATGTCCATGGCTCACGCTCATGTATTGCGTGAAGATTGAAAAAGTTAGATTATGAAACAATTGCTTGGCTTGTCATCAGGGTTGTGCATGATTTAAATATTCTATGTGGTGAAGATAGAGCATAGCCAGACTATATGATTTTGTAGGGATAACTTTCTTTGGCCATGTTATTTTGAGAAGACATAATTAATTTGTTAGTATGCTTCAAGTATTATTATTTCTTATGTCAATATAAACCTTTGTCTTGAATCTTTCTAATCTAAATATTCATACCACAATTAAGAAGAATTTTGCATTGGAAATTATGCCAAGTAGCAACTCCGCATCAAAATTCTCTTTTTATCAATTTACCTACCGAGGACGAGCAGGAATTAAGCTTGGGGATGCCTGATACGTCTCCAACGTATCTATAATTTTTGATTGCTCGGTGCTATATTATCTACTGTTTTGGACTATATTGGGCTTTATTTTCCACTTTTATATTATTTTTGGGACTAACCTATTAACCGGAGGCCCAGCCCAGAATTGTTGTTTTTTTTGCCTATTTCAGTGTTTCGAAGAAACGGAATATCAAACGGAGTCCAAACGGAATAAAATCTTCGGGAACGTGATTTTCTCACCGAACGTGATCCAGGAGACTTGGACCCTGCTCCAAGGAACAAAAGAGGCGGTCACGAGAGTGGGGGTGCCCCCCCTAGGGCGCGTCCCCCTGCCTCGTGGGCCCCTCGTTGCTCCTCCGGCGTACTTCTTCCTCCTATATATACACACGTACCCCCAAACGATCAGAACGGGAGTCAAAACCTAATTCCACCGCCGCAACTTTCTGTATCCATGAGATCCCATCTTGGGGCCTGTTCCGGAGCTCCGCCGGAAGAGGGCCCGTCATCACGAGGGCTTCTACATCACCATAGCCCTCCGATGAAAGTGTGAGTAGTACCTCAGACCTTTCGGGGTCCATAGTTAGTAGCTAGATGGCTCTTCTCCTCTTTGAATCTCAATACAAAGTTCTCCCCCTCTCTCGTGGAGATCTATTCGATGTAATCTTCTTTTTGCGGTGTGTTTGTTGAGACCGATGAATTGTGGGTTTATGTTCATGTCTATCTGTGAATAATATTTGAATCTTCTCTGAATTCTTTTTTGTATTATTGGTTATCTTTGCAAGTCTCTTCGAATTATCCGTTTGGTTTGGAAGACTAGATTGGTCGTTCTTGCCATGGGAGAAATGCTTAGCTTTGGGTTCGATCTTGCGGTGTCCTTTCCCAGTGACAGAAGGGGCAGCAAGAACGTATTGCATAGTTGCCATCGAGGATAACAAGATGGGGTTTATTTCATATTGCATGAATTTATCTCTCTACATCATGTCATCTTGCTTAAGGCGTTACTCTGTTTTTAACTTAATACTCTAGATGCATGCTGGATAGCGGTCGATGAGTGGAGTAATAGTAGTAGATGCAGAATCGTTTCAGTCTACTTGTCACGTACGTGATGCCTATATACATGATCATGCCTAGATATTCTCATAATTATGCTGAATTCTATCAATTGCTCAACAGTAATTTGTTCACCCACCGTAGAATACTTATGCTCTTGAGAGAAGCCACTAGTATGGCCCCCGGGTCTATTCTCATCATATCAATCTCCATCACTTTATATTGTTTTGCTATTTACTTTGCCTTTACTTTTTACTTTGCATCTTTATACCAAAAATACCAAAAAATATTATATCTATCAGATCTCACTCTCGTAAGTGACCGTGAAGGTTGACAACCCCTAATCGCGTTGGTTGCGAGTAGCTATTTTTGTGCAGTACGAGGGACTTGAGCGTGGCCTCCTACTGGATTGATACCTTGGTTCTCAAAAACTGAAGGGAAATACTTACGCTACTCTGCTGCATCATCCCTTCCTCTTCGGAAAACCAACGCAAGCTCAAGACGTAGCAGTACTCAACGTGAGGTGGCAGGGAAGTCGATGTCAACCTACATGTTGAGCTTTCGTTGGTAGAGAGGCGTCTGCTCCTTACAAACTCCTTGGTTCAACTCGCACAAGAGTCGGAGCGCTCCCAAGTGACACCTAGCCAATCTAGGAGACACCACTCTCCAAGAGTAACAAATGGTGTGTTGAACTCCTTGCTCTTGTGCTTCAAATGATAGTCTCCCCAACACTCAACTCTCTCTCACAGGATTTGGATTTGGTGGAAAGAAGATTTGAGTGGAAAGCAACTTGGGGAAGGCTAGAGATCAAGATTATATGTGTGGAATGGAATATCTTGACCTCAACACAAGTGTAGGTGGTTCTCTCTCAGAAAATGTATGTTGGAAGTGTAGGCATGTTCTGATGGCTCTCTCCATGAATGAAGAGTGGGTGGAGGGGTATATATAGCCTCCACACAAAATCTAACTGTTACACACAAATCACCAAACTCGGTGGGACCGAATCATAAACTCGGTCAGACCGATTTAGTTCAAAATGTGAACGTTTGGATTTTCGGTGGGACCGACACGTCAACTCGGTGGGACCAATTTTGTTAGGGTTAGGGCATAACGTAATCTTGGTGAGACCTATTACACAAACTCGGTGGGACCGATTTTGGTAATAGACTAACAAGAGAGTTGGTCAGGCAAACTCGGTGGGACCGATTCGCTCATCTCGGTTGGACCGAAATGTTACAAAAGGGAAACAGAGAGTTTGCATTGCAATCTCGGTGGGACCAATCGCTCATCTCGGTTGGACCAAAATGTTAAGAAGTGAAACAGAGAGATTACAATCCCATATCGGTGAGACCGAAAAGACTAGGGTTTCTGGTAGTGGCTATGTCAAGAGAACTCGGTGGCACCGGATAGAAAGATTCAGTGGGGCCGAGTTTGACTTTTTGGTTTGGGACATATGTGGATGTGAGAAAGTGGTTAAGGGCTTTGGAGCATATCACTAAGCACTTTGAGCAAGCAAGCCATTAAGCAACACCTCATCCCCTCTTAATAGTATTGGCTTTTCCTATGGACTCAATGTGATCTTGGATCACTAAAATGAAAAATGTAGAGTCTTGTGCTTTGAGCTTGAGACAATCCTTTAGTCCTCAGCATCTTGAAGGGTTTCCACATCCTCTAGTCCATGCCACTCCATTGTTGAACTTATCTGAAACATACTAGGTAGAAGCATTAGTCCAACAAGAGATATGTTGACATTAATTACCAAAATCACCCAGGGAGCACTTGTGCTTTCAATCTCCCCCTTTTTGGTAATTGATGACAACATACATGAAAACTTTAGATAAAGATATAGAGAATAACAAGTAAAGCTTTGGAAAGACATGTAACATGCATAGGCTCCCTCTACATGTATGCAATCATGTAAATATGGAATATAGGAGCATGTGAATGCATAAGCATGACAGAGTAAGCAAAGTGTTACATGTATCTTGGCTATATGCATTAGAGCAAATGATGTGAATATAGGAAATGTACCTTCATGCTCATGAGTTGTAACGCCCCGAGACCGATGTGCTAGGTGTCTTCCAATTATTCGCTGTTGTTTCCATGTCATTGCTTGCGTGTCATGCATCTCATATCATGTCATCATGTGCATTGCATTTTCATACATGTTCGTCTCATGCATCCGAGCATTTTCCCCGTTGTCCGTTTTGCAATCTGGCACTCCTATGTCACCCGGTGTCCCTTTCTACCTATTTTCGTGTGCGGGTGTTAAACGTTTTCGGATTGGACCGAGACTTGTCATGCGGCCTTGGTTTACTACTGGTAGACCGCCTGTCAAGTTTCGTGCCATTTGGACTTCGTTTGATACTCCAACGGTTAACCGAGGAACCGAAAAGGCCTCGTGTGTGTTGCAGCCCAACACCCCTCCAAAGTGGCCAAAAACCCACCTAAACCTCTCCCATCATCTCGGTCGTTCGATCACGATCGCGTGGCTGAAAACCGCACCTCATTTGGACTCTCCTAGCTCCCTCTACCTATATATATATATGGCTCTCCCCGAAAATTCGCGTAGATAAACCCTAACCGTCTTCCTCCTCGCGCCGCCGGACATGTCCATTCCGTTGCCGGACATGTCCACCGCCGCCGCAACCTCACCTCCACCAATTGGAGCATGCCACGTCACCTACGCCGCCGCCCCGAGCCACTCACGGTGCGCCACCTGGCCCGCCGGTTCCTCTCCCACCGCGCCAGGCCCGCGGACCCGGATCTGGCCCTCCGGGCCCAAGCCGCCCAAGCCGCCGCCGATCCCGCGCCCGAGCGCCTTCTCCCGCTCCCTGCCGAGAGCCGCCGCCGCCATGCGCCTCCCGCTCCCTGCCGAGCGCCACCACCGCCATGCGCCTCCTTGCGCCTGTCGCCGGTGCCGCCCCGTCGCCACCGCGCCGGCGCCGCGCCTTCGCGCGCCGCCGCCTCGTTCTTCGCCACCGCGCCGCCACCTCGCGCTGCTCGGCCCCGCCGCCTCCTCCGCCGGCCGACCGTTGCCTCGCCTCGCTCCGGCCACCGCAGACCTCGTCGCCCCTCGCCGGAGTTCTCGTCCTCGCCGGAGATCCGCGTCCGCCGGATCCGGAGAAGAAGCGGGATCAGATCCACCACTCCTTGCATCCAAACGCTCCGTCCCGATCCAGATCCACCCCGTCCTGGATCTCCCCGTCCCGTTGACTTCTCGTAGGTCTAATTTTCGTCTAAGTCCCAGTAATTTTTAGGCATTTTCATCATGGCATAACTCTGCATCCGTGGCTCCGTTTTGGACGTGTAGCATATCAAAATGTTCGTCTCGACGAGTAAATCATTTCATCTCATTGCATCATTTCCATTTGAGCTAATCTTGATGCCCGAAATGCTGTAGGAAGAGGGCTATGTGATGAATATGTCAGATCTGTTTCGGCAAATGGCCTTTTGTCATTTTTGCCATGATTAATGTGTGCATGCTATGATCCTGAGCTCTACATGTGTTTTGTTGTATGCCATGCCATCTTTACAGGGGTGTATGCCATGTATTTTTTTTGATCTTTGTGGTGACTAGCACAAGCATGCAAAGTAGATTACTCAATGATGCTGATTTCAGGGACTTAGAATTTCACTAAGTCCTTGTCCTGTTATTGTTTTTATGCAATATGTTCATGTTGTTTCCTAGTGATCCATGCATCTTTTGAGCATGATCACTAAGGATGTTTTGTAGATATTGTTGTGCTCTATCCATCCATGTCTTTGTTTGCATTTATGGAGCACCCTAGCTTGAGTAAATCGAGCTGTACTTTTGCTATAAAATGTTCCTGGCAGATTGTTAACATGTTTAGCAATTTTGCCAAGCTTGTTGTTGTTGATCCGTGCATGCTATATTGTTGTTCTTTCCATGTCTAGCTTCTATGCCATGTGTATTTGCTGGGTGTATGCTTAGATTATCATTTCATGCTTTGTAGTGAGTGCATCGAGCTCATAAACATGCCTAGTCGTTATCTATTTTTTCCATGCTCCTGTTTTTCACTAAGTCTGAATCTGTTTATGTTTTTGCTATGTTCACATGCTTGCAATTGTATTTATGATCCCTTTTGTCTCATGGTCACTAAGGGAATTTTTTTATATGCTTTGATTAGCTTCATTCCATGCCTTGCTTTGTCATGATATGTTCCCGTAGCATGTAGTTATCGTGCTCTAAACATTGCTTCCTGATGATAAATTCCTGACTTGCTGTTAATTTCACTTAGTCTGAAACATGTTATCTTTTGCATTTTTGCCATGCTTGTTTGAACCTGTTACTGAGTGAATTAGCCGTAGCTCAGTGTTCCTCTTTTGTCAAGCTTCATGAGTGGATCCCTGCCATGTATTTTGTTGTCATCTTTGAGTGTTGTAGCATGTTGTTCTTGATGCATTTGGAAGGCTACTTGCTGTTAAACACAGACCGATGCCATATTTGTTTTGCTTGCCATTTCCAAACCGTGCATCCGATTCCGGTGATCTTTATATCAATTTCGACCAAAATCAACTCACCTTTCCAGTGGCACTCTTGGATTTCCATGTTGAGGCCAGATTCAATCATTCCTTTCCAAATCATGCATATGCATCACATATCGCATCCCGCATATCATGCCATGTTCATGTGTGGTTTGTTTACTATGTTGTGTGCTTCTTTCCGGTGTTGCTTCTTCGGGTTGGTTCCGATAACATCGTGTTTTTGCGGACCCGTTCGACTACGTCCATTTGTCTTCTTCATGGACTCGTTCTTCTTCCTTGCGGGATTTCACGCAAGATGACCATACCCTCGAAATCACTTCTATCTTTGCTTGCTAGTTGCTCGCTCTTTTGCTATGCCTATGCTGTGATACCTAACACTTGCTTATCATGCCTCCCATATTGTTGAGCCAAGCCTCTAACCCACCTTGTCCTAGCAAACCGTTGTTTGGCTATGTTACCGCTTTGCTCAGCCCCTCTTAGTTGCAGGTGAAGATTGGAGCTTGTTCCATGTTTGGAACATGGTTATTCTGTGGGTATATCACAATATATCTTATTTAATTAATGCATCTATATAATTGGTAAAGGGTGGAGGCTCGGCCCTACGCCTGGTGTTTTGTTCCACTCTTGCCGCCCTAGTTTCCGTCATATCGGTGTTATGTTCCCGGATTTTGCGTTCCTTACACGGTTGGGTTATAATGGGAACACCTTGACAGTTTGCTTTGAATAAAACTCCTCCAGCAAGGCCCAACATTGGTTTTACCATTCTCCACCTAGCCTTTTTCCCTTGGGAGTCGCGCATCCCAAGGGTCATCTTTATTTTAACCCCTCCAGGCCAGTGCTTGTCTAAGTGTTGGTCCAAACTGAGAAACGTCTGGAGCTACCAGGGGCAACTCTGGGCTGGCCCACCCGACGTCTTGCTCATCTGGTGTGCCCTGAGAATGAGATATGTGCAGCTCCTATCGGGATTTGTCAGCACATCTGGGTGGTCTTGCTGGACTTGTTTTACCATTGTTGAGGATGTCTTGTAACCGGGATGTCGAGTCTGATCGGATTGTCTTGGGAGAAGGAATATCCTTCGTTGACCGTGAGAGCTTGTGATGGGCTAAGTTGGGACACCCCTGCAGGGTTTTGAACTTTCGAAAGCCGTGCCCACGGTTATGGGTAGATCGGAATTTGTTAATGTCCGGTTGTAGAAAACCTGAAGTTGATCTTAATTAAAATACATCAACCGCGTGTGTGACCGTGATGGTCTCTTCCCGGTGGAGTTCGGGGAGTGAACATGGTGTTGGAGTTATGTTTGACGTAGGTTGTTCTAGGATCACTTCTTGATCATAGTTTCTCGACCGTGCTTTGCCTTCTCTTCTTGCTCACTTTTGCGTATGTTAGCCACTATATATGCTAGTCGCTTGCTGCAGCTCCACCTCATACCTTTGCCTTACCTATATGCTTAAATAGTCTTGATCGCGAGGGTGTGAGATTGTTGAGTCCCCGTGACTCACAATTACTTTCAAAACCAGTTTGCAGGTGCCGATGTTACCGAGCAGGTGACGCAACCAACCTCAAGGAGGAGCTCGATGAAGATCTTGTCCTTTGTGTTGTTTCGTTCTAGTTGATCAGTAGTGGAGCCCAGTTGGGTCGATCGGGGATCTGTGTAGCTGTTGGGGTAGTCTTCTTTTATTTTGGTTCCGTAGTCGGACCTTGATTGTATCTGGATGATGTAATGCTTTATTCATGTAATTGCGTGAAGTGGCGATTGTAATCCAACTATGTACCTTTCCCTTTTACATATATTTACATGGGTTGTTGTGAAGATTACCTCACTTGTGACATTGCTTTCAATGCGGTTATGCCTCTAAGTCGTGCTTCGACACGTGGGAGATATAGCCGCATCGAGGGCATTACAAGTAATAGCCTGGCTTAATAGGGACGATAGACTACTCATATCAATAGGGAATTCCTTCTTTTCCGGAAGCCCATTCGGACAGAACTCCAAAGTTAAGTGTGCTCAGCTTGGAGTAATTTCATGATGGGTGACCGACCGGGAAGTTGCTCCCGGGTACGCACGAGTGAGGACAAAGTGCGCAGAAAAGACTAGTACTGATCTGTGGGGCCAGTCTAGATCCCGCCAGGAGTAACGACCACCGGTGGGTGTGTCCGTGGCGTTACAAGTTGGTATCAAAGACGACCCTCGCGGTTACACGGATGTTTGCTGACAAGTGCGCGGTCATGTTGTTCATGCGTTTGTGACCCGTCGTGGCACACGACATGGCACATGTACCGGACTGGATGCACAGACGTATGTGCCAAGAGGGAACGTTCTTGTGGCCCGACGAGGACGTCGGTTCCTCTGAGTGGGGGTGTATGTGATAGCCTGGCTTAATAGGGACGATAGACTACTCATATCAATAAGGAATTCCTTCTTTTCCGGAAGCCCATTCGGATAGAGCTCCAAAGTTAAGTGTGCTCAGCTTGGAGTAATTTCAGGATGGGTGACCGACCGGGAAGTTGCTCCCGGGTACGCACGAGTGAGGACAAAGGGCGCAGAAAAGACTAGTATTGATCTGTGGGGCCAGTCTAGATCCTGCCAGGAGTAACAACCACCGGTGGGTGTGTCCGGGGCGTTACATGAGTCCTTCTTGCAAACAGTATGTACATCAGCAAGAAGTCCTCATACACATGACTGTGATGCATATACTTATCTTGTGGTCTTGAGTTGGCTTAGGAAGGAATGAACCTGAGTAAACAAGGTTAGATAACACAGATACACCTACTAGCCAGAGCAAACAAAAGAAACCACAGGAGTACCAAGACTAGGATGACATGTAGAGAGTGAGTACTGAATACCCCATTGGATACAGTCATGTCCCCAAAGGTAAATATGTGCAATGAATTCAAGGATTTCCTTCCCTTAGATGTCTTGATCCCCCTGAATCTATCATGGGATACTGGGAGAAGATAGGGAACATAAAATCAGAGCAAATGAAAAGAGACAGAGCTAATGCGAACAATCAAATATGAACATGTCTTTACCCTCTAAAAGACATGTGACTTCTCTCCTCTTGAACACCAAGCATCTGGGTTTTTGATGTGATGCCTCTTTCTCCCAGTTGAAGAAATTCCCCCCCCTGAGTATTCTTTCCCCCTATAGAAATGATTAAGATTTGATGTGATCTCTCTCTCCCCCCTTGACATCAATTTCCAAGAAGGGTTCTTCTGGATTTTTGTTACAAGTGGGTTTGGTCCTTGAGTCACAGAACAAAGCAGCAAGTCAAATGTGATGCTGGTAGAGGACAAGAATCATTGAGTGGAGCTGGAGCAAAAAGTATGCAGGAACAAGTGGCAAGATGTCTTGTTTGCAGTGAAATCGGTAGCACTGAGTTGTGTGCTTCGGTGGTACCGAAAGGATTCGGTTGAACCGAAGGAAACAAACCCGTGTGACTGAGTTCATCACAGTGAACACACTTGTCACCTCAGCTCACTAGGCAAGTAAGATATCACAAGGATTTGCAAGGAATTTGCTGAAAAATTTGCAATGAATTGGATGCAGGGAATGCAGAACAGAAAAGAAATCTAGATGAAGTGAGATAAATACGCATGAGATAAATGCAAGAGCATGGAGAAACACAAGATAACTTCATCTAGAATTGGGCGGCGACAAAGTCACCTATGTTAGAGTATATTGACTTAGGGGTCAAGTGAGGGCACTTGATCATATGTCATACTCATCGTTTAAGCTCAAAATGGGGTTACCATTTTTCATTTAAGCATCTTGATGTATTATCATCTTTTTGAGTTGCTTTGACCCATGACTTGGAGTAAAGCTTCTCTAAGATGGAATAACATACCTTGGGTGGTGGTGTTGATCTTGATCATGTAGTTGAACTTGTGTGGGTTGCGCAAGGTTGATATAGCTCATCGAGAGTTGGGAGCACCACTTGGAATTTGAGTTCATCTACCTACATGGGTTAGTCTTGCAAGGAAGAGCACTTGTGTATCCAAAATTACAATCATAAAACTTAATATAGAATTTGTCAAGGGATATGTTTGGAGATTTTCATGCTTCCTTGTTTTCAACCACCATTGTGTAGAGACTTGGTGATGTAGAGATTGCTCAAGATGTGAGTGGGTTCCAATCTCATAGATTTAGATTCATCCAGGTACCTACAAGGGTTAGATAGCATGCAAGGGTGCAAACATATCCAAGACATATAAATAGCAACATGGAAGAAATATCAATGATTAGTCAAAGGCTCATGCCTTGCACGTATACACAAGGAGTTCCTACTCCAAGTTTGAATCATCAATGATGTTCAATTCACCTCTCAAATGGCAAAATACTTTCTCATCAAGTGGTTTGGTAAATATATCCGCCAATTTCTTATCGATGCGAACATGCTTAAGATCAATGTCCCCTTTGGCTACGTGATCTCAAATGAAATGGTGACGAACTTCAATATGCTTAGTTCGAGAATGTTGCACGGGATTGTGAGCAATCTTGATAGCACTTTCATTGTCACAAAGCAATGGAACATGTTTCACATATATCCCATAGTCCCTGAGAGTTTGGGTCATCCAAAGTAATTGAGCACAACATGAACTAGCGGCAATGTATTCCGCTTCGGCGGTGGATAAGGATACCGAGTTTTGTTTCTTGGAAGACCAAGACACAAGAGATCTACCAAGAAATTGACAAGTACCCGAAGTGGACTTTCTATCAACCTTGTCTCCGCCATAGTCGAAATCGGAGTAACCAACAAGATCGAAAGAAGACCTCTTAGGATACCAAATGCCAAAATTTGGTGTGTGTATTAAGTATCTCACTATCCTTTTCATAGCCTTAAGATGACACTCTTTAGGGGCCGCTTGATATCGTGCACACATGCACACACTTAGCATAATATCAGGACAAGAGGCACATAGATATTACAATGAACCAATCATGCAGCGGTAAACCTTTTGATCAACCGGTTCACCATCTTTGGTCAAATCAAGATGTCCACTAGTAGGCATGGGTTAGTCATACCTTTGCATTCTTGCATATTGAACTTCTTGAATAAGTCCTTGGTGTACTTTGTTTGAGAGACAAAGGTACCTTCCTTAGTTTGCTTGATTTGCAAACCGAGAAACAATTTGAGTTCACTCATCATAGACATCTCAAACTTCTCCGACATTAGCTTTCCAAAATTTCTTACTAAAATGAGGGTTAGTCGAACCAAATATAATATCGTCAATAAATTTGGCACACAAATAGTTCTCCATTAACCCTTTTAGTAAAAAGAGTAGAATCTATTTTTCCAATTTCAAAGCCTTTTTCAATAAGGAACTTGGTCAAGCATTTATACCATGCTCTAGGAGCTTGTTTAAGACCATAAAGGGCTTTGTGAAGTTTGTAAACATGATTAGGTTTCTTAGGATTGACGAAGCCGGGAGGTTGCTTAACATAATTCCTCCTCTATTTCACTGTTTAGAAAAGCACTTTTAATGTCCATTTGGTACAAGGTGATATCATGGTGATTAGCATAAGAAAGTAAGATGCAAATGGACTCAAGTCTTGCAATGGGGGCATATGTCTCACCATAGTCCATACCTTCGACTTGAGTGTAGCCTTGGGCGACTAGACATACTTTGTTGCGAACAACTTGTCCATCTTCATCTTGCTTGTTGCAAAACACCCATTTGGTACCGATGATGTTGTGGTTTTTTTCAGGATTCTCAACCAATGTCCACACTTGATTTCTCTCAAAGTTGTGTAGCTCTTCATGCATGGCGTTTATCCAATCCGGATCTTCCAATGCTTCTTCAACCTTCATAGGTTCAATGCTAGAGATGAATGAATAATGTTCACAAAAGTTAGCCAAACGAGTTTTAGAGCGAGTGATTCTCCCGGTTTGGATATCATTGTAGATTTTCTCGACGGCACGGTCTTTGGCGACTCTTGCTCGAACTCGTGGGAGCTTTTGATTGGCTCGGGGTGGAACATCCTCTTCATCTTGTTCTTCTTCTTGGCCTTCTTCATTGTTGACGTTGTCGTTCTCTTGTCGTGGTGGAGAAGGAGGTTGTTGATGTTCATCTTGGTGTACTTCCTCGTTTTCTTCGTCTTGGTGTGTCCCAATTGTGGATGCTTCCGTATCAACTCTTAGTTCACCTTGACGTGAGGTGGAAGCTTCCACTTGGACGGATGAGGTACTCTCCTTCACCTCCGTTGGACGAATCTTGCCAATAGAAAAGTCTTGGTTTGCTTCGGAAGGGTCTGTGTCTCCTACATCAATTGGCAATTGCTCTACTGGCGAGCCGTTAGATTCATCAAACTTCACATCTACCGTCTCTTCAACCTTTCGGGTGAAATTGTTGTAGACACGGTAAGTGTGAGAGTTTGAGCCATAACCAAGTAGGAAACCTTCATGAGATTTAGGAGCAAATTTAGTACGATGATGCTTATCAAGAATGTATCCAACTTGGGGTTTGTTACCGGTGAGGAGCTCGTATGCCGTCTTGCCGAGTAGCTTGTGAAGATACAAGCGATTTGTTGCATGACAAGCTGTCCCAACCGCTTCCGCCCCAAAGTGTTTTGGAGTCTTGTACTCATCAAGCATCGTTCTTGCCATCTCAATAAGAGTCCAGTTCTTCGTCAAGAAAGGTATCCGAGAACTCCATTTTGTTGAGGTGTGTACGTAGCCGAGAACTCGTGTGAAATCCCTTCTTCGTCAAGAAAGGTATCCACATTTGCGTTCTTGAACTCCGTTCCGTTGTCGCTCCGAACCTTCTTGTTCTTCACTTCAAATTGATTTTGGGCCTTGCTAGCGAATTTTTTGAAGATCTTTTGGACCTGTGATTTATCATCAAGAAAGAACACCCACATAAATCTTGAAAAATCATCGACTATGACTAGACCAAATGAGTTACCACCGAGACTCTTGTAGGCATTGGGACCAAAGAGATGCATGTGAAGTAGCTCGAGCGGTCTTCTCATGGTCATGATGTTCTTCACTGGGTGACTCCCTCCAACTTGTTTTCCTGCTTGACAAGCACTACAAAGTCTATCCTTGTCAAATATAACATCTTTTACTCCAAGGATATGATCACCTTTAATAAGCTTATCAGGATTTCGCGTGCCCACATGCCCTAGCCTTCTATGCCACAACCAGCCTTTAGAAGATTTAGCAATTAAGCAAGTTCTAGGTTGAGCCTTTTTAGTGAAATCAACAATGTAAATATCACCTCTACGTATACCAGTAAAGACCATTTTATAATTGTCTCTTCGAAACACTTGGCAATCTACTTCAGTAAATAGGACATTGAAACCGAAATCAGCCCAG
>NC_053025.1:334167691-334183605 GCF_003073215.2 Triticum urartu | reverse complement strand
TTGGGGATAGGTCGTGTGGTGCGTACCTTTATGGGCGCCGCACGTTTTGTTATGTGAAGTAAGTTCACTGTTTTTACTTCTTGTGGGAAGTTCTTTTGTTTCCTGGTGCTCTGCTTTTGGGGTTCGTCCTCGTCTTCGCTTGGTGTGTCGAGCCCCTTGTGTTCGGCATTGAGTCTGCCGGATTGTTTGAAAACCCAACAATCTCTGTGGGTATGGTTAGCAGGCTTCCCGGGAGTACTGTGTATCTGACATATCCTGTCCAGGATTTTATTTAAGTTGGATGGATCGTCCCTGTTATCCTGGAGGGGTGGTTTTGTCTGATTTTGTCGTGAACCTTTGAATCCGGCATTGACTGCCGTGCTCTTCGGACTTTTTTCCTTAGTCCGCGACGGTCCTTGTTGCGTCGCGGTTTTCCGTTTCCATCCCTAGTTTCGGATGTACTTGGGTCGCTGGGGCTGCACCTTGCCAACCAGCTGTCCTCCTGCACAAAAGCGGGTCATGAGGCTTGTTAGTGCGGCCATTGTTCTTGGCTTTTCTTGGCCGAGGTGTCTGGCGAGCCATTCGTCTCGGACGTTATGCCTGAAAGCTGCTAAGGCTTCGGCGTCCGGACAGTCGACTATCTGATTCTTTTTAGTGAGGAATCTATTCCAGAACTGCCGAGCTGATTCTCCGGGTTGTTGAGTTATGTGACTAAGATCGTCTGCATCCGGAGGGCGGACATAGGTCCCTTGAAAGTTTGCTCGGAAAGCATCCTCGAGCTCTTCCCAGCTTCCAATTGTGTTTTCGGGAAGGCTTTTAAGCCAATGCCGGGCTGGCCCTTTAAGCTTAAGGGGTAAATATTTTATGGCGTGGAGATCATCTCCTCTAGCCATGTGTATGTGGAGGATATAATCCTCGATCCAAACTCCAGGGTCTGTTGTTCCATCATATGCCTCTATGTTTACGGGTTTGAATCCCTCTGGAATTCATAGTCCAGGACCTCATCGGTGAAACATAGGGGGTGTGCGGCGCCCCTGTATTTGGGTGTGCCGGATTCTGATGATGGCTTCATAGCGTTGCTTACGAGAGCTTGCTTTCTTGGCCCATAAATGGACCTGACTGGGCCATGATGCGAATCCTTAAGTGGGTCGCATGCCGATTTAGGTGCGGCGCCGCTTGCCGCTTTATGGGGTCGTCTATCCGACCGTGTGGCTTTCTCATTTTTTGAATGCGAGGGCTCTAGGGCCTCTTCGTCGAATTCAGGCAGTAGCTTTCTTTTCGGATAGCTTTTAGTGCGGCGACTGTCGCCGTATTTTATCTGCGGTATTGATTACTTTGCTCCATCTAATCCGGAGTGCATCTTCCGCTGTTTTTAGCTTCCGCTTCTGCTTTTTTAGGACGAGTGCAGTTGCAACGAGCCTCTCTTGGAGATTCTTCTGCTCCATAGGTTTATCCGGCGTGAGGTCGTCTGGAATACCGTTTTCGCCGGAGGAGGGATGTTCGGGTTCTCCATCCGTGTTGCCCTGTTCGGACGGTTGCTCTAAGGCCTGCTCGTCGTCTACCGGCTCGTCCTGCTCTATGGCTGGGTTTTTATCGAGGCGGGGCTTGGGTCGGTGTTTACGCCAACGCTTTGATTGCTTTTCGGGGGGTCGATCTCCCGTTCCATCCCCTTTTTCCTCGTTGTCGCTTCCTTTAGGGGTATCCACCATGTACACATCGTGAGATGAGGTGGCTGTCCAATGCACTATGGGCGTTGGTTCATCGGTATCTCCTGCATCGTCATCCAGGCTGTCGATGTCTCTGGAGTCGAAGTTGAGCACGTCGTTTAAATTGTCGACAGTGGCTACCAAGTGGGTGGTGGGTGGGCTTTGAATTTCTTCATCGTCCGTATCCCATCCTCGCTGACCGCAGTTCGGCCAAGCCTCTCCTGATAAAGAGATAGACTTGAGAGAATTCAGGATATCGCCAAAAGGCGAGTGCTGAAAGATGTCCGCGGCGGTGAACTCCATTATTGGCGCCCAATCGGATTCGATCGGCAGGGGCGCGGGGGGTTCGGAGTTCGGAAAGGAGTCCGGATCCTCGGAGTCACGGATCATGCAGAGCGCGGGGCTAGCGTTTGGCTCGATCGCCTTTGAGAATCGACCAAGCCCCCGAGGTGATGTCCAACCGCTCATCCTCGATTGGCGCAATAGGCTCCGAGTTAGGGGTCGGAACCGATGCGTGTGCGGCCTCCAGGACACTGTCCGGAGGCAGAGCTAGATCATGCCCCTCGAGATAGTGCGGCACGCTTGGCCGTGGCTCGAACCCGTCGAAGATCAAGTCTCCGCGGATGTCAGCCGTGTAGTTTAAGCTTCCAAACCTGACTTGATGGCCAGGGGCGTAGCTTTCGATCTGCTCCAGGTGGCCAAGCGAATTGGCCCGCAGAGCGAAGCCGCCAAAGACGAAGATCTGTTCGGGGAGAAAAGTCTCACCCTGGACCGTATCGTTGTTGATGATCAAAGGAGCCATCGGGCCTAAAGGCGACGACACAGAGGAACTCTCAATGAGTAGTACAAGAGTAGATCTACCATGAGATCAAGGAGGCTAAACCCTAGAAGCTAGCCTACGGTATGATTGTTGTATATGGAGTTGATTGCCTATGGACTACAACCCTCCGGTTTATATAGACACCGGATAGGGTTAGGGTTACATAAAGTCGGTTACAATGGTAGGAGATCTTGAATATCCGCATCGCCAAGCTTGCCTTCCACGCCAAGGAAAGTCCCATCCGGACACGGGACGAAGTCTTCAATCTTGTATCTTCATAGTCCAGGAGTCCGGCTGAAGGTATAGTCCGGCTACCCTAACACCCCCTGTCGGTGTCAAAACCGGCGGATCTCGGGTAGGGGGTCCCGAACTGTGCGTCTAGGCCGGATGGTAACAGGAGGCAGGGAACACGATGTTTTACCCAGGTTCGGGCCCTCTTGATGGAGGTAAAACCCTACGTCCTGCTTGATTAATATTGATGATATGGGTAGTACAAGAGTGGATCTACCACGAGATCAAGGAGGCTAAACCCTAGAAGCTAGCCTATGGTATGATTGTTGTATATGGAGTTGATTTCCTACGGACTACAACCCTCCGGTTTATATAGACACCGGATAGGGTTAGGGTTACATAGAGTCGGTTACAATGGTAGGAGATCTTGAATATCCGCATCGCCAAGCTTGCCTTCCACGCCAAGGAAAGTCCCGTTCGGACAGGGGACGAAGTCTTCAATCTTGTATCTTCATAGTCCACGAGTCCGGCTGAAGGTATAGTCCGGCTACTCGAACACCCCCTAATCCAGGACTCCCTCAGTAGCCCCTGAACCAGGCTTCAATGACGAAGAGTCCGGCGCGCAAATTGTCTTCGGCATTGCAAGGCGGGTTCCTCCTCCAAGTCCTTCATAGAAGATTGTAAACACCAAGAGTAGTGTCCGGCTCTGCAAAATAAGCTTCCACATATTGCCATAGAGAGAATAATATTAACACAAATAAAATCTGCTGACTTTTTCTGCAGTGCGTCATCACACTACAGCCAAGTCCTTCACTCGAATCGTTTTCACTTTTCCACCTCAGCGTGTTTTGCGAGGCGGTTTCCTTGGCACGTCTTGTCAAAGCAGAGATCGTGTACCCCCCTTTTACGGGATTCTCATCAATACGGACGTGGGTAACCCAACCGCGCCACTTATCATGGCGCTTGGGAGGCAAGCGAGTTTTACTAGGCAGGTGGGGACGCATAGTCGCATCCGCCCATATAAGGGGATAAGGATCCACCTTTTTACCTACGCCTTCTTCCTCCTTTGCCTATCCATCTTCCGCGCACCCAAGCTCCAGCGCCCAAGCCCGCACTTCCTACCTCAACTTTCTCCAACAATGTCCGGAGTGGGAGGCAAGTGGATGGCCTCCTCCATCACGGAGGGCCATGTCAAAAAGCTAAGGAAGGCCGGATACCTGTCCAAGGACATTGCGCACCGGCTTCCTGAAAAGGGGCAGCTTCTCCCCACCCCAAGGCCCCATGAGAGGGTAGTATTTCTCCCTCACTTCCTCCGCGGACTGGGTTTTCCACTCCACCCATTTGTCCGGGGGCTCATGTCCGGGGGCCCCGAACTTCATCCTCAACATCTCGATGTTTATCGTCGTGTGCGAGGCTTTCCTCCGCGTCCGCCCTCATTTCGGCCTCTGGCTCAAGACCTTCAACGTCAAGCCTAAGGTGGTGCGCGGCAGCCAGGCGGAGTGCTGAGGCGCCATGGCGGGCAAGATGGCCAACGTCCTATGGTTCGAGGGCTCTTTTGTGGAGACCCTAAAGGGGTGGCAATCCGGGTGGTTTTACATCACCGAGCCACGCGATCCGAAATGGACCGCAGCCCCCGAGTTCTGATTCGGACCCCCACGCGACTTATGTCCTGGAAAGAGACGAGCCTGTCGTGGGGTGACGAAAAAGAGGTGACCGGATTGCAAACATGGATCCAGTCCCTGGTGAACAAGCCAATCCGGCTTGTTAATGTAGTCCAGGTTATGCTCGTCCGCCGGATCCTCCCGTGCCAACAACGGGATTTTAATCTCTGGGAGTTCGACCCGGCGCAGCACCAAACCCTTAGCAGGCTCTTCGACACGACATACGAAGATGCCTGAAAGGTGCTATTCAAGGGTGCCGAGGCTCCCGCATCCGCTTCCGAGGACCGTGGATATAGCTCGTAGCGTCACGCTAGCGAGGTAAGCTATCTTCACCTTTTACAGGATGTTAAGCTTTCTTCATAGTTTGACTCTATGCGGGATCTAAACTCCCTTACCTTTGACAGGCTTGGCGGGCGATATCTGGACCGATTAACTATCCGGCTCCGCTGCCCGAGGACCCAGCCCCAGCTCTACTAGTGAAGCTGCTGGTTCCGGCGCCTTATGTGGTGCCGGAGAAGAAGGCCAAGAAGAAGAAGACCACGGGGACTTGAAAGAGTGCCCGTAACGTGGTGGTGTTGGACTCGTCATCCGACGAGTCCGAGACGCCCTCTTCCCGTGAAAATGAGGAGGAGGAAGAAGAAAACTCTCCCCCCCAGCGGAGGGAGGAGAGAAGAGGAAGGCCGCCCCAACGGGGGAGGCCGAAGGATCTAGGAAAAGGAAGACGCCTCTGCCGGACTACTCCCCCGACGCCGAAGAGGGCGAAGAGGAGTGGCCAAACAGGGCCAAGCGTCCGGCGAAATCATAAGCTTGGACATCAGAGTAACTCATGATGTTCCTTTGTTGCATAGCTTTCCCTAATGTCGAACGTAATTATGCAGCCCGCCCCAGGCCGAATTCAACGAATCGTCGGGCGGCTCCCTGGACTCATCAGACGTGAACTCAGTTCCGCCCGCTGTCTCCCCCCGCACTGCAGACGGTGCCGAAGTGGCGTCGCGACAAGCTCCGGGGCAGGAGGAGGTGGTCCCGGAGGAGCCGCAAGGTAACCTCCCGGACTCCATTAGTGAAGGGGATAAGGCCCCCGAGGGCTCCAAGTTCGGCTTTGTGACGGACACCACGCGGGAATCTTCCACAGTTCCGGACCGCGGTAGGCGAACTCCTTCCAAGAGGAGCAAGCCTTCTGAGCCGGCGGCCTCCGTCCAACCGGAGGTGCCGGACAATCTGCTGGAGGTGCTTGACGGCGCCTCCATCGACGAGGGGCACCATACTATTATGAGTACGGTGATCCAGAAGGTTCAGTCCGCCAAGAGCGGACTGACTGAAGCTTGCGCTAGCCTTCTAACAGGCTTCGAGGTAAGTAAAAATATGTAAAAATATTACCGCATAGATAGTAGCCCCTGATGCTCTGTTTGGCGTTCGAAAAGAAAAGACGAATAGAGGATCTATTAAATTTCGCAGGAGTCTAACAAAAAGAGTCAATATGCGTATGCAGGCTTCGCTGCTATCCACCGCTGCACTGACTGCGGAGGTGGGTGTCCTGAAGCAGGACCTCGAGCGGACCCAGCAAGAGCTCAGCCTTGCCAAGCGGTAGCTCAAGGAGAAAGAAGGTAAGAAATACCTTACAGAAAAAGTTCCTATAAAAAGGCGTGATTGCAAAAGAAAAAATAACAGGATTGTACTGCTTATTGTAGGGGCCACGACTGAGGTGGCGACCCTTAAGCAGGCGCTGTTTGAGGCCGAAAAGAAAACGGCCACGGAGCGCACCAAGCGAGACAGACTTGGGGTTCAGGTCGGCGAGGTGCAGCAAGAGCTTCAGGCTCTTATGAAAAAACATGAGAGTTTGGAGCTTGAGTCAAAGGCGCAAGCATCCGAGCTCGCGACGGCCCTTGAGACTGCCAAGTCTGCCAAGGCCGAAGCCCAAAAGGCCCTCCAAGAGTTGGAGGGGATGAGCAAGATAGCAGCGGGTAAGGCATTCTATGCAAAGCAGAAATATAAAAGTAAACTACTTGTTACTTACCCGAATCTGGAGCTCTCCAGGGGCATTCACAGATCTTCCCCGCAGCGTATCCACCGCCGTCGCATTCTACCGAGCTGAAGAGGGCAGCTCGACGGAGAAGGTGTTCTGGTCTCAGTATTCTGAGGCCAGACACCCTGTGCCTTTGAGCGACTAGCTGAAACAGCTGGTCGAGCTCCACAAGGCGGCCGAACAGGCCATGAAGGGCCTCATAGTTCGGCTGTGGCCCGGAGAGGCCCTGCCTGGGAGCTATTTCGGGTTGGTGTGGCGGCTGGTGGAGGCCTGTCCGAGGCTCGAGGTCATCAAGCGCTCCGTCTGCATCGAAGGTGCCCGTCGGGCCCTTGCCCGTGCAAAGGTGCACTGGGGTAAGCTGGACGGTGAGAAGCTTGTGAAGGACGGGCCGCCGCCGGGGAAGGAGCATCGCAAGCCCGAGAACTACTACAAGGATGTTCTTGCAGGTGCCCGCCTTGTGGCGGATGAATGTACCAAGGATGTGATATTTGAATGAACTCGCTCTTGTTTATCCTATGCGCTGAAAACTTGTTCATATGCGCTAAGCAATGCTTATTGAATTTAAAATATTACTTTCTGTGCGGCCGTTTATCAAAAAATTGAGAGATGGCCAGTCGTCGGCTTCTACCCCCATGCCACTAGTGCTGGGGTGTTCGGGATAAACCTGAGCGCTCTTTTTCCCATAGTTGGTTCCTTCGAGGGAGGCGCTCAGCACAACGAACTAGGCAATCGGACTATAATGTTTGAACACTCTCACTTAGCCATAGAACTCTATAATTTTAAATTTCGGCGAAGCCCCTAGTTCGGAAGACCGAGTTCGGGGCGCTATCCATGCCTTGGCCGGACAAAGCCAGCTCCTCGCTCAAAGCGGCATAAGTCTTTAGGGACTCGAAAAACCTCTCGAACAGCGACCGATCTCTCGCCTCATCATGACAGTCAGTTTTAGCTTTCTCCACTGAGGTGCTTAACCCAGCTGAACCGGGGCACAATCGCAGTGGTTCTCCTAGTGCTACCTTAGCCGATATAGAGGAACGTAAGGCACCAAAACATAGGAGCCGGGCAAACCCAACTATTGACCCACATCATGATTCGGAGCCGATGCATATAGCGCTATAAGTTCGGGGTGCCGCACTTGTGAAAGTGTACGGACTTCTCACACCATAATGAGGGGTACGGAAGCCCCTGGCGTGTTTGCCGTACCATGGTGTACGGGTGCAATCATGTCATTTAATAAACATATATGTGAAAAGAAGATAATGCAAAAAATAGACAAGAAGCTAAGCATTGTTTATAAAGAGGCTATTTATCAAAGCCGAACGATACAAATAGTGCGGTAAGTAAAAGATATTGGACTATTCAGTATGTCCTGACCAGGGGCAGGCCGCGGAATTGTATTTAAAACAGGTATACCGCTCGTAACAGAGACCACCTGGGAGTTCCATAATGCGGCATGACTTGTCTTCCTCACTGGATCTTGTATCGTTTGTGCGGCAGTCGAATTGCCGAACAGGTCATCTCTCTCTTTGAGTCCTGAAAGTAAGAAAAAATTAAAAAAAGAATCCGGCAGCCCCTAGTACGTTTTAAGCCGTATTTTGGGTGTGCCATTATTGTGCCCCTTCCCCTATGCCCATGGTATTTCAAGGGCGTAGTTATGTACGCGAGGTACTGGTTTCACTATGTCGTGAAAGCTGGGGTTGGGGCCGCATTGCTACGCTTGCTCAGAGTGTGCCAGGCGGTCCTGCTGTGGGTTACTCCGGGCGCGCTTGGCAGCGTCTGGCTTTTTAATGGCCGGACTGGAGAATTGCCTGAGAAGGCTACTTTGTACCTCCGCTGCGAGAGCCGCCGTATGCTCCTCCGTACGGAGGGAGCGTTCGGTGTTTCCGTTGACCGTAATTACTCCTCGAGGGCCTGGCATCTTGAGCTTGAGATATGCGTAGTGCGGCACCGCATTGAACTTTGCGAATGCGGTTCGTCCGAGCAGGGCGTGATAGCCACTCGAAACGGGACTATATCGAAGATTAACTCTTCGCTTCGGAAATTGTCCGGGGATCCGAAGACCACGTCAAGTGTTACTGAGCCTGTACAGTTGGCTTCTACACCTGGTATAACGCCTTTAAAGGTCGTTCTTGTGGGCTTAATCCTTGAGGACTCTTGTGAGATGAAATCCGTCGATGATTGGGTCAAGAACCAATCTGGCGAAGCCGCCATGACGGATGCTAGTGGGATGGTCCCTTCGATCAAAAGTGATCGGGCAGGAGGACCATGGGTTGAACTTTGGGGCGACTGGCTCTATCGCGTATGCGTCCCGTAGCGCACGCTTCCGCTCCCACTTGGGAATGTGGGTTGCGTATATCATGTTCACCGTCCGCACTTGTGGGGGAAAGCTGTAACACCCTCGATGCGACTATATCTCCCATGTGTTGAGGCACGACTTAGAGGCATAATCGCATAGAACGCATATGTCGCAAGTTAGGCAATCTTCACAACATCCCATGTAATATAGATAATAAAAGGGGAGATAACATAGTTGGCTTACACTCGCCACGTCAATCAAGTACATAAATAACATTACATCATCCAAACACTCATGGCCCGACTACGGTGCCAAAATAAAAGATAACCCAACATGCGACACGGTCCCAAAGACCCCCAACTGGGCACCACTACTGATCATCAGGAAAGGAGACATAGTAACATTGAGAGTCCTCGTCGAACTCCCACTTGAGCTCGAGCGCTTCTGCTGGAGCGGAATCATCGGGCCCTGCATCTGGTGTAATAGTAATCTGTGAGCCACAGGGACTTAGCAATCTCGCACCCTCGCGATCAAGACTATTTAATCTTATAGGTAAGGCAGGGTAAATATAGGTGGAGCTGCAGCAAGCTACTAGCAAAATATGGTGGCTAACTTATACGCAAAAGAGAGCGAGAAGAGGAGGCAAAGAGCGAGCGAGAAACTAGAGGACAACCTGCGCAAACATTACTCCAACACCGTGTCCACTTCCCGGACTCCGCCGAGAAGAGGCCATCACGGTAACACACTCAGTTGATTCATCTTAATTAAGTTAAGGTTCAAGTTATCTACAATCGGACATTAACAAATTCCCATCTGCCCATAACCGCGGGCACGGCTTTCGAAAGTTCAAATCCCTGCAAGGGAGTCCCAACTTAGCCCATGACAAGCTCTCACGGTCAACGAAGGAATAGACCTCCTCCCAAGACGTTCCGATCAGACTCGGTATCTCGGTTCTTCAAGACACTTCGACAGGTTAAAACAAGACCAGCAACACCGCCCGAATGTGCCGACAAATCCCGATAGGAGCTGCACATATCTCGTTCTCAGGGCACACTCAAATTGTCCTAGGTACGGGTAGGCCAGCCCAGAGTTGCCCCTGGTGGCCACCGGCAGCTGACAGGTGGACCAACACTCAGAGGAGCATTGGCCCGGGGGGTTTAAAATAAGATGACCCTCGGGCTCCAAAAACCCAAGGGAAAAAGAGGCTAGGTGGCAAATGGTAAAACCAAGGTTGGGCATTGCTGGAAAAGCTTTAATCAAGGCAAACTATCAAGGGGTTCCCATTATAACCCAACCGCGTAAGGAACGCAAAAATCCGGGAACATAACACCGATATGACGGAAACTAAGGCGGCAACAGTGGAACAAAACACTAGGCGAGAGGCCGAGCCTTCCACCCTTTACCAAGTATATAGATGCATTATGATAACAAGATAATATAATGATATCCCAACAAGTAGATAAATGTTCCAACAAGGAATGGCCTTCAATCTTCACCTGCAACTAGCAACGCTATAAGAGGGGCTGAGCAAAGCGGTAACATAGCCAATCAACAGTTTTCTAGGACATGGTGGGTTAGAGGTTTTGACATGGCAATTTGGGAGGCTTGAAAGCAAATGGTAGGCATCGTAGCATTGGCATAGCAAAAGAGCGAGCAAACTAGCATAGCAAAGATAGTAGTGATTTCGAGGGTATGATCATCTTGCCTGCACAATTGTCAGAGTTGACTGGATCCTCGAAATCAAACTCAATGGGCTCCTCGTTAGCGAACTCGTCTCCCGGATCTACCCAAACAAGACAAACAAGCAACGAGGACACAAATCAACCACGTGCAACGATCAAACAAGATGATGCAAGGATGGTATGCTATGCGGGATGCAATGCGGGATGCATATGCAAGATTTTACAAGGGATGCATGAACCTGGCCTCAACATGGGAATCCAAGTGTGCCACTGGAAATATGAGATGAAAACGCTTGAAAACGATATAAAGAACGTCGGAATCGGAGATACGGTTTGGAAATGGCAAGCGATTCAAATATGACACCGGTCTGCGATTTACAGCAAGTAGCCATCTAAAAGCAACGAGATGAACATGTTACAGCACCCAAACATGACAACAAAATACATGGCAGGGATGCATTCAAGATGCTTAACAAAAATCTAGCACTGAGCTATGGTCAATTCATCCACTAACAGGTTCAAACAAGCATGGCAAAAATGCATATGGCAAATAGATTTCAGACTTAGTGAAATTAACACTTGTCTGGAATTTCAGATCAGATAGCACTCTTCGGAGCAACAAAACTACATGCTACAAGACCTGAACATGGCAAAGTAAAGCATGGCATGGAGCTACTCAAAGAGCTTAACAAAAGTCCCTTAGTGGCCTTGAGTCAAAAGGGATCAGAAAATACAATTGCAAGCATGTGAACATGGCAAAAACATAATCAGTTCTCAGACTTAGTGAAAACTGGAGCATGCTGAAAACATATATCAAGTAGGCATGTTTACGAGCTCGATGCACTCACTAGGTTGCATGTCATGATAAGCTAAGCTTACACCCATCAAGATTACACAAAATTCAAGCTAGACATGGCAAGAACAATAACATAGCATGCACGGATCAACTACAACATCATCGGCCAAATCGCAAACAAGTTGACAATCTGCCCAGATTCACAAAGTAGCAAAAGTAGAGCTCGATTGACTCAAGCTAGGGTGCTCCATAATTGCAAACAAAGACATTGACGGATAGAGCACTATAAGATTAATGAAACATCCTTACTGATCATCCTCAAAAGAGGCACGGATCACTAGTAAACAACATGAACATATGGCATCATGGGATAAACAGCTCAAGGACTTTGTGGAAATGCTAAGTCCCTGAAATCAGAATTACCAAGTGCACCACTTTGCAAGCTTGTGCTAGTCACCACACACATCACAAAATTACATGGGTTGCACCTCTGGAAAGATGACAAAACACTTAATAAAACATATGTAGAACTCATGGGCATATCATGCACACATTAATCATGGCAAAAATGACAAAAAGCTAAATGGAGCAGCAGATCTTACAATTATCTCAAGTAGCCCTCTTCTAACAGAATTTCTGGCATCAAGATGAACTCAAATGAAAATGATGCAATGGAATGAAATGATGTACTCTCTGAGATGAACATCTCGATATGCTATATGCGAAAAACGAAGTTACGGAAGCGGAGATACTACACGATGAACAGGAGCACTTGAAACTGAAAAACACGGGGTCTTAGTAGAATTTCGACCTCCGGATCTAGGGTTTGACCCGGGCACGCAAAACGAGGATGACCGGGGAGCTCGCCGGAGTTCGAAGACGGCGGCCGGCGAGGTTGGGGGCGCCGGATCCGGTCGCTCCTCGACCGGATCTGGCCGGAGGAGGGAGCTTGCCGGCCGCGGCGGAGACGGGCGGCTGCTGCGGAAGCCGAGGCGGCGGGGCGGAGATGGTGTGGCGGCGGAGCACGGCAGTGGCCGCGGCGGCCCGGTGCGGCGGCGCGCGCCGGCGGGCGCGGAGGAAGACGTAGGCGGGCGGTGGCGCGGAGGACTGGGCCTCGGGGGCCCGACCTGGGCCTCCCGGGCCGGAGCGGCAGCGGCGGTGATGAAGGCCACATGGCGGCGCGTGATTGGGCGGCGGTGGCGGCGTGGACGCGTCCGGTCCAGACGGACAATGTCCGTCGCGCGCGAGGGGTGGATCTAGGGTTTTTTGGGAGGAAGAAGAAGGAGATTTTCGGGGGCTCTTTAAATAGGCATAGGAGAGCTAGGAGAGTCCAAATGAGGTGCGGTTTTCGGCCACGCGATCGTGATCGAACGATCTAGATGATGGAGAAGGCTTAGGTGGGTTTTGGGCCAAATTGGAGGGGTGTTGGGCTGCAACACACACGAGGCCTTTTCGGTCCCTCGGTTAACCGTTGGAGTATCAAACGAAGTCCAAATGATACGAAACTTGACAGGCGGTCTACCGGTAGTAAACCAAGGCCGCTTGGCAAGTCTCGGTCCAATCCGGAAATGTTTAATCCCCACACACGAAAGAAAGGTAGAAATGACCACCGGAGGAGAAAAAGCGCCGGAATGCAAAACGGACAACGGGGAAAAAAAATGCATGAGACGAACACGTATGCAAAAATGCACAAAAAAAAACAGTCCAATCCAGAAATGTTTAAACCCCACACATGCACACGAAGAAAGTTAGAAATGACCACCGGAGGAGAACGAAGCGCCGGAATGCAAAACGGACAACGGGGAAAATGCTCGAATGCATGAGATGAACATGTATGCAAATGCAATGCACATGATGACATGATATGAGATGCATGACAACGATAACAACACACGGAGAAAAAAACCCGAACCCGAGAAAATAAAATAACTTAACGCCGAAACGGCAAGAGTTGGAGTACAAATTGGGAAAGTTACATCCGGGGTGTTACGACACTCCACCACTATGAAAGGATCTCGTCACGAGATCTAGGACTGAAAGAACGCTGGGTACTCAGAACGGAGGTGATCCTCGCGTTCCCAAGTAGCTTCACGGTCGGAATGGTGTGACCACTTGACTTTGAGAAATTTGATTGACTTGTTGCGAGTCTTGCGTTCAGTCTCTTCAAGAATAGCAACTGGGTGCTCACGATAAGAGAGATCTTTTTGGAGCTCAATGTCCTCGAAGTTGACGGTGCGGTTAGGAGTCTTGAAGCACTTTCGAAGCTGAGAGACATGGAACACGTCATGAACATTTGCAAAGTTTGAAGGAAGTTCGAGTTGATAGGCGAGGTCGCCTCTCTTGATGACAATCTTGAAGGGTCCCACGTATCTGGGGGCAAGCTTCCCTTTGATACCGAAGCGACGAGTACCTTTCATAGGAGAGACACGGAGGTAAACATGATCTCCGATCTCGAAAGCCAAATCACGGTGCTTACTAACATAGTAGCTCTTCTGGCGGGATTGGGCTGCTTTGAGGTTATCACGAATGACTTTGCACATTTCTCTCTCTGTGATTAAGTCATTACCCAAGCTGACGTTCACCGGTTTCAGACCAGTTGAGAGGGGTACGGCACTTCCTGCCATACAGAATTTCAAATGGGGCCTTGCCCGAACTTGCTTGAAAACTGTTGTTGTAGGAGAATTCAGCATAAGGAAGACAATCCTCCCACTTCATGCCGAAGGAGATCACACAAGCCCTGAGCATATCTTCAAGAATCTGGTTGACACGCTCGACTTGACGCTAGTTTGAGGATGGAAAGCTGTGCTGAGCGGATGTTGGTGCCCATGGCCTTCTGAAAAGAATCCCAAAACTTGGAGGTAAAGATGCTGCCACGGTCTGAAGAGATCACTTGAGGAATACCGTGCAGAGAGACAATACGAGAGGTATAGAGTTCCGCCAATTGAGCTGCAGTGATCGACTCTTTGATAGGCAGAAAGTGAGCCACTTTGGTGAGTTTGTCGATGACAACGAATATAGCATCATTGCCACGCTTGGACTTTGGAAACCCAGTCACGAAGTCCATTTCAATGTGGTCAAACTTCCATTCTGGAATGGCAAGAGGTTGGAGGAGACCAGCTGGCCTTTGGTGTTCTGCCTTCACTCTTCTGCAGACATCACATTCATTCATGAATTGAGCAATCTCGCGCTTCATTCGAGTCCACCAATAAGCCTGCTTGAAGGTCCTGATACATCTTCGTGCTCCCAGGGTGGATGGAGAGGAGAGAATTGTGAGCCTCGTTCATGATCACTTTACGGAGGTCACCTTTGGGTACAACAATACGATCCTCGAAGAAGAGAGTGTCCTTGTCATCAAGGCGGTAGCACTTGTACTTGGGTTGACTCTTGGCAATCCCAATCTTCACCTTTTTCACCATAGCATCAAGAAGCTGAGCTTGGCGAATCTGGTCTTCCAAGGTAGGAGAGACTTGAAGGTTGGCGAGGAAACCTTGAGGAACAACTTGCAGATTAAGTTTGCGGAAAGCTTCATAAAGCTCGGGTTGATAAGGCTTGAGAATCAGACTGTTGCAATAAGCCTTTCTGCTCAATGCGTCAGCAATCACATTGGCCTTGCCTGGAGTATACTCGATACTCGGATTATACTCTTGAATCATTTCGACCCATCAAGTTTGCCTGAGGTTGAGATTGGGCTGAGTGAAGATGTACTTGAGACTCTTGTGATCAGTGAAAATGTCCACTTTTCTTCCCAATAAGAGATGTCTCCAAGTCAAAAGAGCATGCACAACTGCCGCCAACTCGAGATCATGAGTGGCGTAGTTCTTCTCATTGGGCTTCAACTGGCGAGAGGTATAAGCAACAACTTTCTTCTCTTTCATCAATACTGCGCCAAGACCTTGGAGAGAGGCATCACAAAACCTCGTACGGCTTGGATTCATCAGGCGGAGTGAGAACTGGAGCAGTGATCAATTTCTCTTTCAAAGTGTTGAAAGCAATGTCACACCGAGACCAAACGTACTGGACGTGCTTCTGGAGAAGATTTGAGAGAGGCTTCGTGATCTTAGAAAAGTTTTCAACGAATCTTCGGCAATAGCTTGCGAGACCGAGGAAGCTACGGAGTTGCTTCACGTTCTGAGGAGGTTCCCAATTCACAATTGCAGACACCTTCTCAGGATTCACGGCAATGCCCTTGGCAGAGATGATATGACCAAGATAAAGAACCTCATCGAGCCAAAATTCACGCACTTGGAGAACTTGGCGTAGAACTGATGTTCTCTGAGCTTATCGCACCAAACGCAAGTGCTTGGCATGATCTTCCTTGTTCTTCGAAAAGACCAGAATGTCGTCGAGATAGACCAAAACGAAGTCATTGGTGTAGGCGTTGAAGATGAAGTTCATCATGCGAGAGAACGTCGGAGCGTTGACGAGGCCAAAAGACATGACAGTGTATTCATATGAACCATAGCTTGTTCGAAGCCGTCTTGGGAATATCTTGCTCACGGATTCGAATCTGATGATAACCCATACGGAGATCAAGCTTGGAGAATACTTGAGCACCTTTGAGTTGTTCAAACAGCTCATTGATGTTGGGAAGTGGGTATTGTTCTTTATGGTCTTCTTGTTCAATGGACGGTAGTCAACACAAAGTCGGTCCGTTCCATCCTTCTTCTTCACAAAAAGAAACCACAACCCCACGGAGAAGAACTAGCTCGGATGAGACACTCAG
>NC_053025.1:334148036-334166691 GCF_003073215.2 Triticum urartu | reverse complement strand
AGGGTTTTACCTCCATCAAGAGGGCCCGAACCTGGGTAAAACATCGTGTTCCCTGCCTCCTGTTACCATCCGGCCTAGACGCACAGTTCGGGACCCACTACCCGAGATCCGCCGGTTTTGACATCGACAGTGTTCTTCACGATGCTGGACTGTTAAACTTTTGCTCTGACATCTGTGATTGGAATGAAGAACTGATTCTTCAATTTTATGCAACGCTGCACATCATAGGAGATTCTGAAGATGTGAATTCATGGGTGCTGGATTGGATGTCTGAAAACACTCACTACACTACACTAGCTTCTGAATTGCTTCATGCCTTACCACTCGGTCCTCCCCTCGAAGAAGCTCGTTGCATCTACAGTGAACCTGAGCTTACAAATCACTACATGCAGGTTCTGATGAAACCTTTGAAGCCAGGTCAGGCCCCACGAACCAAATTCCTCGTGAAGGAATTACTTTATGTGCCCAGAACTGTCTATCGTATTCTTACGAGGACAATGAGTCCTATCAAAGGCCACGACTCATCTGATGAGGAAATTGTTGGCATCATGAAGAATCTGGTATTCCACATCGTTCATGGCATTCCTGTCAATTATCATGATTTCTTCATGAGGACTCTGGCAAATGTTGCACTGTCTCCGTTTGAGCTGAAGCCTTATGCACCTTGGATTATGAGATTCCTCAGGACAAGGTCTTCACTCAACTACAAAGCTGATTTTCAGAATCATCTCAGCTACTTGCCCCCGATTGAAGTCCTCAAGCAGACCTATTTGTCTGTTGATGAAAAGGGCAAGGCACCAGTTGTTATAGATGAAGGCATTCGTCCATTGGATGGTCAGTTTCGCAAAGCTGCCTCTTATTCCACCAATGATGACTCTGCCACACATGACTCTGCCAATGCACCCAAGTCTACTCCTCAAGCCACTGATCCTTGTGTGATGACTGATCGTGAGCTTCTGCTTAGTCTTCACCAGAAGGTGGATCGAAATCATAAATGGGTTAAGCATCAGTTTGGTTCATTTCTTCACAACATGACTGCTACACACAATGCAGTGAAGAAAAACCATTACTACCTCCATGAAGTTTTCGGTCGCACCTGGGAAATACTGTCACATCTGTATGGCGAAGACGATCTGAAGAAAATGGGTCTCAAGGAAGATTTTGACTGGTCTGCACCTCCACCGAAGAAATTCAAGAAGGTCAAGGTTCCTTCTCTGGTGGCCAGCTCATTTTCTTCATCGCGCGACACTGATGAGAATGAAGACTTGGACGACACTGCGGCAGGCCCTACTACAACAAACGACCCCAACAACGCTGGCGTTCCTTCATCAACTTGATATTCTTCAGGGGCGTTAGTCCTCATATTCGATCCTTTTGGTCATTTGATGACAAAGGGGGAGAATTTTTAGTTAGTCTTCAAGCGGGTCTTTCTATATGGGCATTTTTTTGTTAAGTTACAACTCTCGTTCTTCTGAGACTTTATTGGATCGAGTTGTAAACTTAAACCCAATGGTGCTCTGATACTTTTGATATGTTTTTCTGCATGCTTATTCCTCATAGATGCTAATGCACGGATGCTGAATTACTTCAGTCACCATATTTCATCATGCATTTCAAAATTCTTCACTGTTATATGTCAAATGAGTGTATGAATTACAAGATATAGGGGGAGATCACCATGATTCAACTCTTCAAGTGTGCATTGCTTCAAAAGCAAATTCCTCACTATGCACATCTTCAGGGGGAGTACTTCTATATCTTGCAATCAAATTCCTCAATATCAGTACTTACACTTCATATGGTTATCCCCGTTGAAAACTTAACCTATATTGTCATCAATCACCAAAAAGGGGGAGATTGTAAGTGCATCTAGTGCCCCTTAGTGATTTTTGTGTATTGAAGACTTATAGGTTAAGGGACTAATGCGTTTGTGAGTGTACACAGGTCTATAAGTCTATGAGGAGTTTGATATTTACAGAGGAAGTCGACCCCTAAAAATGAAGTTCTTCGACTGAAGACTTTCTGAAGACTTTGAAAGTGAAGAAATTGGTGTGACCTTGAAGACTTGGTATTCATTCGAGGAACATGAAGCGTGAAGACTTTTGTTTTCGTAGTTTCATTTTCTCTTTCTTGAGTCATAGGAAACACCGTACTGTTAAAGGGGGTCGAGGAAATACTAAGGAAAAATTTCCATGTGATGCTCAACTCAAAATCCTACACCTACCAATCCCTTCGAGTGAAGCCATTGGAAATCTCATACAGTCCAGTCATATTCTTCAGTGACAAAGACGAAGTTCTTCTGGTCTCTTAGGAATTTGTTCTGACTGAGGAGTTAGAAATTCGCCAGTGCGGATTGTCTACACAGTGAGGGACATGATAGCCCTTAGGATTTTGCTACTCAAAATTCCGACCGTTGCTGTGCTATGCGCCAGCTGTCCCAAAATATATATCCATCTAACGGTCATATCATTGAAGGGCATTTATGTCTTATCATGTCGGGCTGCTCCCTAGGCTATAAATAGCCGCCCCCAACAACCAATAGTTGGTTGGCTGCTCTGAGAGAAACTGACACTTGTCATTTGAGAGCAACCTATCCTCTGAGGACTTTGAGCGAAAATCATCAAGTGAGGAAAAACCCAAACCCAATCACCTACAAACCCCAAGTGATTGAGCATCACTGAAGAGATTGATCCTGCGTGGATCTGACACTTGTTACCTTTGAAGACTGTGCTTCTTCCAGACGGTTAGGCGTCATGGTCTAGAGCATCCAAGAGGAATTGTGGATCGCCGAGTGACCAAGTTTGTGAAGGTTTGGAAGTTGCCTGAAGACTTACCACGAGTGATTGGGCGAGGTCTGTGTGACTGTGGGAGTCCTGGATTAGGGGGTCTTCGGACAGCCGGACTATCTCCATTGGCCGGACTGTTAGACTATGAAGATGCAAGATTGAAGACTCCGTCTCATGTCCGGATGGGACTTTACTTGGCGTGGAAGGCAAGCTAGGCAATACGGATATGGATATCTCCTCCTTTGTAACCGACCTTGTGTAACCCTAACCCTCTCCGGTGTCTATATAAACTAGAGGATTTTAGTCCATAGGACACAACAACTACAACATACAATCATACCATAGGCTAGCTTCTAGGGTTTAGCCTCTCTGATCTCGTGATAGATCTACTCTTGTACTACCCATATCATCAATATTAATCAAGCATGACGTAGTGTTTTACCTCCATCAAGAGGGCCCGAACCTGGGTAAAACATTGTGTCCCCTGCCTCCTATTACCAATCGCCTTAGACGCACAGTTCGGGACCCCCTACCGGAGATCCGCCGGTTTTGACACCGACATTGGTGCTTTCATTGGGAGTTCCTCTGTGTCATCGCTGTTAGGCTTGATGGCTCCTACTACCATTGATAGTGATACAGTCTAGGGTGAGACTTTTCTCCCCAGACAGATCTTCGTGTTCGGCGGCTTTGCACTGCGGGCCAATTCGCTTGGCCATCTGGAGCAGATTGAAAGTTATGCCCCTGGCCACCAGGTCAGGTTTGGAAGTTTAAACTACATCGGCCGATATCTGCGGAGACTTGATCTTCGGCGGATTCAAGCCTCTTCCTTGTGCGTCACGCGGCCACGATGAGTACGATTAAGCTCTACCATCGGACAGTGTTCAAGAGATCGCATAGGCAGCCGCTCCGACCCTCAATTCGGAGCCAGTTGCGCCGTCCATGGACGGGTGGATGGACCCCGCCACGGAGGCCTTACACTCAGCGGCGATCGAGCCAAACATCGACCTTACCTTACACGAGAGCCGTGTTGATTAAATTGTCGGATCCTTCTCCGGCCATGGACTCCGAGCCGCTTGTGCCCGTTCATATCGAATCTGATTGGGCGGCGATCATGGAGTTTACCTCCGCGGATATTTTTCAGCACTCGCCCTTTGGCGACATATTGAACTCATTAAGGTCTCTCTCCTTGTCAGGAGGATCCTGGCCAAACTATGTCCGGCAGGACTGGGATACGGACGACGAAGAAATTCGCGGCCCACCCACCACCCACTTAATAGCCACTGCCGATGACTTAACCGACATGCTCGACTTCGACTCCGAAGACATCGACGGTATGGACGACGATGCGGGAGACGAAGAGGAACCACTGCCCACAGGGCATTGGACAGCCACCTCATCATATGATATATACATGGTGGATACACCCAAAGAAGGCAATGGCGATGAGATAGCGGAGGATGACCCCTCCAAGAAGCATCCCAAGCGCCGACGTCAGCGACGCCGCTCTAAGTCCTGCCAAAGCAAAAGTGGTGATACCGGCATAGGAGATAATAATACTCCGGATAGTGCCAAAGACAACAACAATCCCCTCCATCAAGATTTGGAGCAGGAGGATGGAGGAGCCGGCCCTGCTGAGAGAGCGGCAGATGGAGAGACGGAGGATATAATTACATGCCCCCCTCCGAGACGAGGCAAGCCTTGGCGAACGACGAAATTCGCCATGCCAGGAGATCCCGATCGAACAAGGAGCGCTTCAAAGCCGGCCTTATAGCCACGACAAATAGCCTAAGAAAAAGCAGCAGCAGCTTCAAGCTGATCAAATCTGCTAGCTGACAGATGGACTAAAGTCCTCGTGGCCGAGGAATATAAACTCGAGCGCCCCTTCCAAGAGTTACCCAAAATGCAGGTTGCTACCCCGACTGGAGGAAGAAGCCGTATGACGGCTGATCGGCACACCTCGTGGCCGATTAGAGAGGCATTCCAGCCAAAAACTCAGCCGCACCCCGACACTTCAAATAAAAAGCATGGGGAGAGATTACGCCAGAACCTGGAGACATTGGAGGACAAAGCAAAGCATGCAAGATCGATCTACGGATCAACGAGGGCGCGCCACTATGCGAGACGATAAAACGTTCATGCCGGAATAGTAAAAGTAAAATCCAGCCGGCCGAACACAGCGGGCAAGACCCATTCGAGCCTGTCGCGATATAGCCCAATACAGAGGTGCGCACACCCCTTATGCTTCACAGACAAGTAATGGATCATCCAAATCCCAGAAGGTTCAACCTGTAAATATTGAATCATACGACGACACCAACAGAATCCGCGTGGATCAGAGGATTTCCTCCTTCCACATCCACATGGCCCGCGGTGATGACTACACGCCATCAAATACCTCCCACTAAAGCTCAAGACCAGCGCGGCATTGGAATAGCTTGCCAGCAGAGTCATTAAGCTGTGGAAGATCTGGAAGCCGCATTCCTCGACAACTTTCAGGGCCACTTATGTGCGGCCACCAGATGCCGATGACTTGAGCCACATAATTTAGCAGTCAGAAGAATCGACCAGGCAATTCTGGACTCGGTTCCTAACTAAGAAAAATCAAATCGTCGACTGTCCGGATGCAGAGGCCCTAGTGGCTTTCAAACACAAAATCCGCGACGAATGGCTAGCCCGGCACCTTGGTCAGGAAAAGCCGAAATCTATGGCAGCCCTCACGACACTCATGACCCGCTTTTGTGCGGGAGAAGACAGCTAGCTGGCTCTGATGACCCACAAGTATAGGGGATCTATCGTAGTCCTTTCGATAAGTAAGAGTGTCGAACCCAACGAGGAGCAGAAGGAAATGATAAGCGGTTTTCAGCAAGGTATTCTCTGCAAGTACTGAAATAAGTGGTAACAGATAGTTTTGTGATAAGATAGGTTGCAACGAGCAACAAGTAACAAAAGTAAATAAAGTGCAGCAAGGTGGCCCAATCCTTTTGTAGCAAAGGACAAGCCGGAACAAACTCTTATAATAGGAAAAGTGCTCCCGAGGACACATGGGAATATCATCAAGCTAGTTTTCATCACGTTCATATGATTCGCGTTCGATACTTTGATAATTTGATATGTGGGTGGACCGGTGCTTGGGTGTTGTTATTACTTGAACAAGCATCCCACTTATGATTAACCTCTATTGCAAGCATCCGCAACTACAACAAAAGTATTAAGGTAAACCTAATCATAGCATGAAACATATGGATCCAAATCAGCCCCTTACGAAGCAACGCATAAACTAGGGTTTAAGCTTCTGTCACTCTAGCAACCCATCATCTACTTATTACTTCCCAATGCCTTCCTCTAGGCCCAAATAATGGTGAAGTGTTATGTAGTCGACGTTCACATAACACCACTAGAGGCTAGACAACATACATCTTATCCAAATATCAAACGAATACCAAATTCACGTGACTACTCATAGCAAGACTTCTCCCTTGTCCTCAGGAACGAACGTAATTACTCACAAAGCATATTCATGTTCATAATCAGAGGGGTAATAATATGCATATAGGATCTGAACATATGATCTTCCACCAAATAAACCAACTAGCATCAACTACAAGGAGTAATCAACACTACTAGCAACCTACTAGCACCAATCCCGGACTTTGAGACAAGAATTGGATACAAGAGATGAACTAGGGTTTGGAGATGAGATGGTGCTGGTGAAGATGTTGATGGAGATTGCCCTGTCCCGATGAGAGGAGCGTTGGTGATGACGATGGTGATGATTTCCCCCTCCCGGAGGGAAGTATCCCCGGCGGAACAGCTCTGCCGGAGCTCTAGATTGGATCCGCCAAGGTTCCGCCTCGTGGCGGCGGAGTCTCGTCCCGAAAAGTTTCTCTTTATTTTTTTTCTCATTGAAAGACTTCATATAGGAGAAGATGGGCGTCGGAGAGCCACCAGGGGGGCCACGAGGTAGGGGGGCGCGCCCTAGGGGGCACGCCCCCCCACCCTCGTGAGAAGGGTGTGGGCCCCCTGGCCTTCATCTTTGGCGAGGATTTTTCTTTATTTATTTTAAGACGTTCCGTGGAGTTTCAGGACTTTTGGAGTTGCGCAGAATAGGTCTCTAATATTTGCTCCTTTTCCAGCCCAGAATTCCAGCTGCCGGCATTCTCCCTCCTTATGTAAACCTTGTAAAATAAGAGAGAATAGCCATAAGTATTGTGACATAAAGTGAAATAACAGCCCATAATGCAATAAATATTGATATAAAAGCATGATGCACAATGGACGTATCAACTCCCCCAAGCTTAGACCTCGCTTGTCCTCAAGCGAAAAGCCGATAACAATAAATATGTCCTCATGTTTAGAGGTAGAGGCGTCGATAAAAATAAAATACGGACATGAAGGCATCATGATTATTCTCATAACAGCAACATATATAGATTTTGTCATATGATTACTTATATTCAAGTGATGATCTATTCACAATGCAAAAGTATAAATCATAAACCTTATTGGGCTCCGAAAAACTATAATCTCAGTCATTGAAGCAATTGCAATTTATCATAACATCGGAAAGAGTCTATGTCAGAGCTAAAAAGCAAGTCCACATACTCAACTATCATTTAGTCCTCCATAATTGCTAACAGTCACGCGATACTTGTGGTTACAGAGTTTTAATCAGACACAGAGAAAGATAGGGGCTTGTAGTTTTGCCCCACAACCTTTTACCTCAAGGCTAATGTCAACAATAATGGTTCATGCTCCCCTACGTCCAATTAGATATATATATATATATATATATATATATATCATGTTCTTTCCAACATGCTGAGCTTGCCAAAGGATAAAATGAAAAAGAAAAGGTGAAGATCACCATGACTCTTGCATAAGGTAGAAGATAATAATAAAGGATAGGCCCTTCGCAGAGGGAAGCAGAGGTTGCCATGCGCTTTTATGGTTGGATATATAAAATCTCAATGCGAAAGAACGTCACTTTATATTGCCCCTTGTGATATGAACCTTTATTATGCAGTCCGTCGCTTTTATTACTTCCACATCACAAGATCGTATAAAGCTTATTTCTCCCACACCAATCAATCATACATATTTAGAGCAATTTTTATTGCTTTGCACCGATGACAACTTACTTGAAGGATCTTACTCAATCCATAGGTAGATATGGTGGACTCTCATGGCAAAACTGGTTTAAGGGTATTTGGAAGCACAAGTAGTATTTCTACTTGGTGCTGAGAATTTGGCTAGCATGAGGGGGAAAGGCAAGCTCAACAAGTTAGAGGATCCATGACAACATACTTTATCTAGATATAAGAAAGACATAACTCATTACGTTGTCTTCCTTGTCCAACATCAACTCTTTAGCATGTCATATTTTAATGAGTGCTCCCAATCATAAAAGATGTCAATGATAATATATCTATATGTGAAAACCTCTCTTTCCTTATTACTTCCTATTAATTGCAACAATGACCAAAGCTATGTCTGCCAACTCCCAACAACTTTTAATCATCATACTCTTTCTATGTGAAGTCATTACTCTCAATAAGATCAATATGAACTTTTTGTTTCTTTTTATTCTTTTTCTCTTCTTTTATTCACCCAAGATCATGGCAAAATAATCAAGCCCTTGACTCAACACTAATCTTTATTATATATAGCTCACGGACTCGATTACATAGAGAGATCATAAAGCAAAACTCAAAACTAGATCATGCCATAAACTTTATTCTACTAGATCAAGATACTACTAATAGGATCGAACTAAGAAAAACGGTAAAGATAGGAGTTGTGATTGTGATACGATACCGGGGCACCTCCCCCAAGCTTGGCAGTTGCCAAGGGGAGTGCCCATACCCATGTGATTATGTCTCCTTCTTTGTTGGTGAAGAAGGTGGGTGACGGATAATCGCACATCGAGCGTAAGAGGTCCTCCAGCTTGCGAATAATGCCCTTGAGTGCGACAATATGCTCCTTCAACAAAATATTTTCTTGTGTGAGATACTTGTTTTGAACACGCTAACTCAATCATCTTGAAAGCTTCGATCTCAGTTGGGGTAAGAAGGTTATGATCAATTTGAAGGGTGTCTTTTGCTGCTGGAGCTTGATCCTCCGTGGCCTTCTTGATCCTTTCATCCTTGTTGACCCTCGTGGGTTCTTCCCTCTTCAGATCTATCTTCATTAGCCAAGCATCGTTGTCACCATTGTTGGAGGAGGGAGACGACATGATGCCTAGCCTGGAAAACCCTGACAGAAAACAGCTCGAAACAAGAACAGAGGAGGTTTGCGTGATACGGGAGTCAAAACCTTCGGGAGAATATATAATGAATTTTTACCGACCAAAATACGTAACGTGCAAGAAAACGGAGTCCGGATCACTTCACACGAGGTGCTCACGAGGTAGGGGGCGCCCCACCACCCTCGTGGGGCCCTCGTGTCCTTCCCGGACTGCTACTTATTTTTCTATTTTTCTAAATATTCCAAAACGGAGAAATATTGCCTTAAAAATTGTTTTGGAGTCGGTTTACTTACCGTACCACATACCTATTCCTTTTTCGGAGTCTGAAACGTTCTGGAAAGTGTCCCTTATGTATTCCTCCGGGGTTACGGTTTCAATAATATTGGTTTCAACATTTATGGGATTACCTGAGATATAATGTTTAATTCTTTGACCATTTACCACCTTCGGATTTGTGCCTTCGAAAGTTGTTGATTTTATGGCACCGGAACGATAGACCTCTTCGATAACATAGGGGCCTTCCCATTTAGAGAGAAGTTTTCCTGCAAAAAATCTTAAACAGAGTTGTATAGCAATACATAATCACCTACATTAAACTCACGCTTTTGTATCCTTTTGTCATGCCATCTTTTAACTTTTTCTTTAAACAACTTGGCATTTTCATAAGCTTGGGTTCTCCATTCATCAAGTGAGCTAATATCAAATAACCTCTTCTCACCGGCAAGTTTAAAATCATAGTTGAGCTCTTTAATAGCCCAATATGCCTTATGTTCTAGTTCGAGAGGTAAGTGACATGCTTTTCCATAAACCATTTTATACGGAGACATACCCATAGGATTTTTGTATGCAGTTCTATAAGCCCATAATGCATCATCAAGTTTCTTGGACCAATTCTTTCTAGACCTATTAACAGTCTTTTGCAAAATTAATTTGAGCTCTCTATTGCTCAACTCTACTTGACCACTAGACTGGTGATAAGGAGATGCAATTCTATGATTAACATCATATTTAGCAAGCATTTTACGGAAAGCACCATGAATAAAGTGTGAACCACCATCAGTCATTAAATATCTAGGGACTCCAAACCTCGGGAAAATAACTTCTTTAAGCATTTTAATAGAAGTGTTATGATCAGCACTACTAGTTGGAATAGCTTCTACCCACTTAGTAACGTAATCAACAGCAACTAAAATATGTGTGTATCCATTAGAGGCAGGAAAAGGTCCCATATAATCAAAGCCCCAAACATCAAACGGTTCAATAACAAGAGAATAATTCATAGGCATTTCTTGACGTCTACTAATATTACCAATTCTTTGACATTCATCACAAGACAAGACAAACTTACGGGCATCCTTGAAGAGAGTAGGCCAATAAAAACCAGATTGCAATACCTTATGTGCAGTTCTATCTCCAGCGTGGTGTCCTCCATAAGCCTCGGAATGACACTTGCGTAGGATCTATTCCTGTTCATGCTCAGGTACACAACGTCTAATAACACCATCTACTCCTTCTTTATAAAGATGTGGGTCATCCCAAAAGTAATGTCTAAGTCATAGAAAAACTTTTTCTTTTGCTGGTATGTGAAGCTAGGTGGTATAAACTTAGCAACAATATAATTAGCATAATCAGCATACCATGGAGTACTACGAGAAGTACTTATAACATTTAATTGTTCATCAGGAAAGCTATCATTAATAGGTAGTGGGTCATCAAGAACATTCTCTAACCTAGACAAGTTGTCTGCAACGGGGTTCTCAGCTCCCTTTCTATCAACAATATGCAAATCAAATTCTTGTAGCAAGAGAACCCATCTAATAAGTCTAGGTTTAGCATCTTTCTTTTCCATAAGGTATTTAATAGCAGCATGATCAGTGTGAATAGTTACTTTAGAATCAACAATATAAGGTCTGAACTTATCACAAGCAAATACAACTGCTAAAAGCTCTTTTTCAGTAGTAGCATAATTTCTTTGAGCATTGTCTAGAGTCTTACTAGCATAATGAATAACATTTAATTTCTTATCAACTCTTTGCCCTAGAACAGCACCTACAGCATAATCACTAGCATCACACATAATTTCAAAGGGTAAATTCCAATCAGGTGGCTGAACAATAGGTGCAGAGACTAATGCTTTCTTAAGTATTTCAAATGCTTCTACACAATCATCATCAAAGACAAATGGTATATCTTTTTGCAATAAATTAGTCAGAGGCCGAGAAATTTTTGAGAAGTCCTTAATGAACCTCCTATAAAATCCGGCGTGACCAAGGAAACTTCTTATACCTTTGATGTCCTTGGGACATGGCATCTTTTCAATAGCATCAACCTTGGCTTTATCAACTTCAATACCTCTTTCAGAAACTTTATGCCCCAAGACAATACCTTCATTAACCATAAAGTGGCACTTTTCCCAATTCAAGACAAGATTAGTTTCTTCACATCTCTGCAAAACTCGATCAAGATTGCTCAAGCAATCATCAAAAGAGGAACCATAGACGGAAAAGTCATCCATGAAAACCTCACAAATCTTTTCACAAAAGTCAGAGAATATAGCCATCATGCATCTTTGAAAGGTAGCAGGTGCATTACATAAACCAAAAGGCATACGTCTATAAGCAAAAGTACCAAAAGGGCATGTAAAAGTAGTCTTTGATTGATCTCTAGCCGACACAGGTATTTGAGAGAAACCAGAATAACCATCTAGAAAGCAATAGTGTGTATGTTTGCATAATCTTTCTAGCATTTGATCAATAAAAGGTAAGGGGTAATGATCTTTCTTAGTAGCTTTATTTAATTTGCGGAAATCAATTACCATCCTATAACCTGTGATAATTCTTTGTGGAATCAATTCATCTTTATCATTAGGAACAACAGTAATACCTCCCTTCTTAGGGACACAATGGACAGGACTTACCCACTCACTATCAGCAACGGGATAGATTATACCTGCCTCCAGAAGCTTTAGTATTTCTTTTCTTACCACTTCTTTCATTTTAGGATTCAAACGTCGTTGAGGATCACGAACTGGTTTGGCATCTGCTTCCAAATTTATTTTATGTTGACATAGAGTGGGACTAATGCCCTTAAGATCATCAAGAGTATATCCAATAGCAGCACGATGCTTCTTCAGAGTTTTCAATAATCTTTCTTCTTCATGCTCTGAAAGGTTAGCACTAATAATAACAGGATATATCTTCTTTTCATCAAGATAAGCATATTTAAGATTATCAGGCAAAGGTTTAAGCTCAAACACGGGATCACCCTTGGGTGGAGGAGGATCCCCTAAAATTTCAACAGGCAAATTGTGTTGCAGAATAGGTTCCTGTTTAAAGAATACTTCATCTATTTCCCTTCTTTCATTCATGAACATATCATTTTCATGGTCTAGCAAATAGTGTTCTAAAGGATCACTAGGAGGTACGGCAATAGAAGCAAGACCAATAATTTCATCCTTACTAGGTAATTCTTCCTCACGATGTTGTTTACTAAATTTAGAGAAATTAAACTCATGAACCATATCATCCAAGCCAATAGTAACAACATTCTTTTCGCAATCTATCCTAGCATTAACAGTGTTCAAGAAGGGTCTACCAAATATAATGGGACAAAAGCTATCTTGCGGAGAAGTAAGAACAAGAAAATCAGCAGGATATTTAGTTTTCCCACACAAGACTTCAACATCTCTAACAATTCCAATTGGTGAAATAGTATCTCTATTGGCAAGTTTAATTGTGACATCAATACCTTCTAACTCAGCAGGTGCAATTTCATTCTTAATTTCTTCGTATAAAGTATGCGGTATAACACTAGCACTCGCACCCATATCACATAAGCCATGATAACAATGATCTCCTATTTTAACAGAAATAACAGGCACGCCTACCACAGGTCTATGTTTATCTTTAGCACAAGGTTTAGCAATTCTAGCAGTTTCACCTTCGAACTGAATAACATGCCCATCAATATTATCAGACAAGAGATCTTTAACAATAGCAATATTAGGTTCTACTTTAACTTGCTCATGAGGTGTATAAGTTCTAATATTGCTTTTACGAACAACAGTTGAAGCTTTAGCATGATCCTTTATTCTAACAGGGAAAGGTGGTTTCTCAATATAAGAAGTAGGAACAATAGGATCATTATAAGTGACAGTCTTTTCTTCAACTTTAATAGGTGCAGCTACTTTTACTTCTATGGGAGGATGATATTTAAACCACTTCTCCTTAGGGAGATCAACATAAGTAGCAAAAGATTCACAGAAAGAAAGCTACTATCTCAGAGTCAAGTCCATATTTAGTGCTAAACTTACGGAAAATATCGGTATCCATAAAAGATTTAACACAATCAAACTTAGGTGTCATACCTGACTCCTTACCTTCGTCGAGGTCCCAATCTTCAGAGTTGCGTTTAATTCTATCCAATAAATTCCATCTGAATTCAATAGTCTTCATCATAAAAGAGCCAGCACAAGAAGTATCGAGCATGGTTTGATTATTATGAGAAAGCCGAGCATAAAAACTTTGCATAATTATTTCTCTCGAGAGCTCATGATTGGGGCATGAATATAACATTGATTTAAGCCTCCCCCAAGCTTGAGCGATGCTTTCTCCTTCGCGAGGCCAGAAATTATATATATAATTGCGATCACGATGAACAAGATGCATAGGGTAATACTTTTGATGAAATTCCAACTTCCAATCTTTTATTCCCATGATCTCATATCATCACATAGCCTATACCATATCAATGCGTCTCCCTTCAAAGATAAAGGGAAGACCTTCTTCTTAGCAACATCATCGGGTATACCTGCAAGCTTAAATAATCCACAAACTTCATCCACATATATTAAGTGCTCATCAGGATGCTTTGTTCCATCTCCTGTAAAAGGGTTAGCTAGCAGTTTTTCCATCATACCCGAAGGAAATTCAAAAGGAGTTTCATTTTCAATAGGTTCAGTAGGTTGAGGAGCAACTCTTTGCTCTACTGGACGGGGTGAAGATACCCCGAACAAGCCCCTCAGAGAATTACTTTCCATAGTAGCAAGTGACAGTAAATTTCAGCACACTATATAAATTTTTCCTTACCAAATTCCACCTACCAAAGGCGCTACACTCCCCGGCAACGGCGCCAGAAAAGAGTCTTGATGACCCACAAGTATAGGGGATCTATCGTAGTCCTTTCGATAAGTAAGAGTGTCGAACCCAACGAGGAGCAGAAGGAAATGATAAGCGGTTTTCAGCAAGGTATTCTCTGCAAGTACTGAAATAAGTGGTAACAGATAGTTTTGTGATAGGATAAATTGTAACGAGCAACAAGTAACAAAAGTAAATAAAGTGCAGCAAGGTGGCCCAATCCTTTTTGTAGCAAAGGACAAGCCGGAACAAACTCTTATAATAGGAAAAGCGCTCCCGAGGACACATGGGAATATCGTCAAGCTAGTTTTCATCACGTTCATATGATTCGCGTTCGGATACTTTGATAATTTGATATGTGGGTGGACCGGTGCTTGGGTGCTGTTCTTACTTGAACAAGCATCCCACTTATGATTAACCTCTATTGCAAGCATCCGCAACTACAACAAAAGTATTAAGGTAAACCTAACTGTCGGTGTCAAAACCGGCGGATCTCGGGTAAGGGGGTCCCGAACTGTGCGTCTAGGCCGGATGGTAACAGGAGGCAGGGGACACGATGTTTTACCCAGGTTCGGGCCCTCTTGATGGAGGTAAAACCCTACGTCCTGCTTGATTAATATTGATGATATGGGTAGTACAAGAGTAGATCTACCACGAGATCAAGGAGGCTAAACCCTAGAAGCTAGCCTATGGTATGATTGTTGTATATGGAGTTGATTGCCTACGGACTACAACCCTCCGGTTTATATAGACACCGGATAGGGTTAGGGTTACATAGAGTCGGTTACAATGGTAGGAGATCTTGAATATCCGCATCGCCAAGCTTGCCTTCCACGCCAAGGAAAGTCCCATCCGGACACGGGACGAAGTCTTCAATCTTGTATCTTCATAGTCCAGGAGTCCGGCTGAAGGTATAGTCCGGCTACCCGAACACCCCCTAATCCAGGACTCCCTCAGTAGCCCCTGAACCAGGCTTCAATGACGACGAGTCCGGCGCGCAAATTGTCTTCGGCATTGCAAGGCGGGTTCCTCCTCCAAGTCCTTCATAGAAGATTGTAAACACCAAGAGTAGTGTCCGGCTCTGCAAAATAAGCTTCCACATATTGCCATAGAGAGAATAATATTAACACAAATCAAATCTGCTGACGTATTCCGCAGTGCGTCATCACACTACAGCCAAGTCCTTTACTCGAATCGTTTTCACTTTTCCACCTCAGCGTGTTTTGCGAGGCGGCGTTTCCTTGGCACGTCTTGTCAAAGCAGAGATCGTGTGCCCCCCTTTTACGGGATTCTCATCAATACGGACGTGGGTAACCCAATCGTGCCCGTTAGCATGTTTTCTCGATTAAAGGCGAGTCCCAAACGGTTACGGGGAGGGCTCCTGGTATTCAACCTCTTATAAAGAGACCAGGGCCTTACTCCTTTTCTCCAATCCCAAAACAAGTTCGCCGTCGCCTCGAGTTCCAACACCCTAGGCTCCAGATTCCGGGCGCCTCAGACCTTCGACAATGTCCGGTTCCGACCTTCAAGGCCGATGGATGCCCTCCTCCGTCACGGAGGAGGACGTGCTAAAGTTGAGAGAGGCTAAGTTCTTGACCGCCGAAATTTCGCACAGGTTGCCTGCTCAAAGGCAGGCTATCCCCAGTCCCCAGCCCGGTGAGAGCGTAGTGTTCGTGTCTCACTTCCTTCGGGGGTTAGGCTTCCCGATGGATCCCTTTGTGAGGGGACTGCTGTTTTATTACGGGCTGGAATTCCGACTTAGCTCCGGAGTCCATCCTCCATATCTCCTCGTTTATCGTTGTATGCGAAGCGTTCCTCCGTGTTACCCCTCACTTCGGATTATGGCTCAAGACTTTCAAAGTGGAGCCGAAGATGATCAAGGGACGGCACGCAGAGTGCGGAGGCGCTGTTATAAGCAAAAATGCTGATGCTCCATGGCCCGAGGGCTCTTTTCAAGAGGAGCTAGGCTTGTGGCAACGAGAGTGGTTTTATATCACCACTCCCCGGAGCACCAAGTGGGTGGCGCTTCCTGCCTTTCGCTCGGGTCCCCCACCACGGCTAGCGTCATGGGTTAACAGAGGGTTAGATTGGGGTTTGCCCAAAGACGTGCCCTTGTTACAGGGCCGCATTAAGGATCTCTTGGAAGGAGACCTCAGCCTGGTCAAGGTGACGCAGGTCATGCTGATTCGCCGAATATTGCCCGGCAAACGTCGCTCCCTTCGCCTGTGGGAGTTTAATCCAGAGGGACCGCGAGCTCTCCAGAATTTATGGGCGCAACGCCCGCGGAGATGTATAAACTGTTCTTCGGATCACAAGAGATGTGTCCGGATTTAACCGAGGACGCAGGCCTAAGCTGCAATCGCCCGGATACTCAAGTAAGCAACCTTGTGCCCGGACCTTATATCCGTATAATTGTCATAAACTTGCCCCTAAAAGAGCCTGTCCTTTTAAACAGGAGTGGATAGCGAAGGCAAAGCTGATCAGGTGTCCGGCTCCCCTTCCCGAAACCAGGCCGGATCCCGTGCTGGTCAGGATGCTGGAGATAATGCCTTTGGAGGGAAGCAAGGGGGAGGACAAGGAAAGTATGGCCTCCTCGAAGGAGGCTGCTCCGAAGGGAGGAACCGACAATTCCTCTCCTAAGGGGAAGAAGAGAGCCGCCTCTGACGACCCGGAAACCATGGCCTCGAAGCGGGGGAGAAAATCCTCGTCAGAGGGTCCGACGCCGGGGAGTTCCTCGGCCGGACTACGCCCTCAAGGGGATCAGCCCTCCAGCGAGCCGTAAGTAGAGAAAGATTTTCCTTTTGAGGGATGAGGGAAATCCTTGATTTATATCTGAGAAGATTAACCAAATTTTTACCTTGTAGCTCGGACCTCAGCCCTTCTCAGCAGAGCTCGTCTTCGGGGGATCTCCTTCCGGAGATGATGGAGAGCGGGACGCCTCCCCCTGCCATGCCGCCTAGCGAGGCGGGCGACCCTGAGGTGTCGTCGCGGAGGGTTTCTCCGAATCCGGCAGGGGCGGAAGATAGCTATGTGGCCCCCCGAGGTTCTCCGCGTCCGGCCTTCGAAAGAGGTCGTGGGACAAGTCCGGCACCGTCTGGTGCTCGGCCGGAGGAGCTAAAGATTCTGCTGGGGCGAGCTTCTATCTCGGAGGAGCACCGTGCATTGATGGGCACGGTGATTGAAAGGATCTCATCCGTAGAGAGCGGATTGCATGAGGCCGTCAAAAGTGTACTGACGGGTTTTGAGGTACATTAGATAATGTACACTTTTGTCACTTGCGCATGAATAAGATGCGCCCTGTGTAGATAGTAGCCCCTGAGACTCTGCGCGTCGTCAAGAAATGATGGCACGCGGAGGATCATAATCCCAAGTCTAAGATGTCACATTTGAATGTAGGCGGCAGGATGTCTGGAATTGAGCCGAACTGATGATTTTGCCGAACTAAAGCGGCAACTGGATGTGGCAGATGCCGACATCGCGCTTGTCAGCAAGCGGCTTGATGAGGCTCAAGGTATGTAATTCCTCGGGCGGCATTAGGTAAGAAGAGTTTTATGCCAGTGTCTTACGATGTGTGTGCTTGACGCAGATGGTGCGGCCACCGTGGAGAGTCTTAGGGCAGAACTTGCCCGAGCTAAAGATCAAGCCAGAGAAAGTGATGCGGCTGCCAAGAAAGCCCTTGAAGAGCTGAGAGCCGAACAGGCTGCTCATTGCCGAAGCAAGGAAGAGATGGCCGAAAAGTTAAAGAGTGCTGTAGACCGTTGCAGACTTCTTGAGAAAGAAGACCAGGCAAAACAGACAGACTTAGAGAAGGCCGTTGCCAATGCCAAGGACGCACGCTCTACGATGAGAGCTGCGAAGGAGGAGCTGCGTCAGGCCGAACAGATTACTGCTGGAAAGCCCTTTATGCTGCGAAGGAAATTTTGCAATCCGAAGTTTGCTCCGCTGGACCGGATGTGGAGTGTGGAGGATACCTATCTGGATCTGGCAACGAGTGCTGTTGATGCGACCGAACACTTTCGTGATCAGAAAGATCGCGAAGTGGAAAAGCTTTTCTGGTCGCAGTTTCATAATCCAGAGCATCCACTGGCAGTGGACGATCGTTTGGCTCAATGGGCCGAACTGAATAGGTTGTCCGGACTCGCCATGAAGTACGTCATGGGTCATCTGTGGCCGGGGAGATCGGAGCCGAAGAGTTATTTCAGCTTGGTGCAGCAATTCCTTGACGCGGTGCCGCGTATTAATGCAATGAAGAGGTCAGCATGCATAGAGGGCGCAAGGATGGCTCTTGCCCGTGTCAAGACATACTGGGCAGAGATGGAGACCACCGTTGTTGCGTCCCGAGATTCGGACAAAAGCCGAGTACCCTCCGAGCACTATTTTCAGGAAGTCCTTGAAGGCGCTCGTGTAATAGAGACGCAGTGCTCGAAAGATGCTATGTTATGATAGCATATGTAATTATAAAGTAATATTTTGATAAATTGTAGTGTTTG